>NW_009737781.1:0-11526 GCF_000703405.1 Apaloderma vittatum | reverse complement strand
TCCATTTTAGGGACAAGGATGTCATGTGGGATGGTGTCATACGCCTTGCACAAGTCCAGGAAAATGACGTCAGTTGCCTTTCACATGTCAACCAGGATTCCTCTTTCTGAGAATTTTGTGCCTTTTTCTTACACAATCTTTTTTCTATGTCACTAAGCTTCCCTGTCTTTGCCGCCTTCTTCTCTGTCTGCTCTTCTGTTTCGCTTTCTGTATCACTAGTCCCCTTGCACAAGAATGTAATACCACAGCAAAGTTTGCAGAGAGTGAGGAAGGGATGCAGCCTTTGCTTAGAAAATCCCCAGGTCATTTTGTACCCCGATTGGACGCTGCTGGCTGAGTCACCAACTGGGCAGCGTTCTTGAAGATGCAGAATGTCAGAGCTCAGTTCTGGCCTTCAGCTCCAAGGACCTCACGCGGGTAAATTATTCATGGCCCTCGTTTATGAGATGTCATGTGTCCTTTGGCCTTGCAATAAATTTTACATGTGCATGTTTCTGCTGATGCGTGCTGTAAGCTTGATGTCTCACCTTCTGATTGATGGCCTAATGGTAAAGGGCTTGCAAAGGTAAATCTGTTACAGTAACTCTTGGGAAGTTGGGCTGTCCCTAACCAACAGTCCCAGAGATTCTTTTAATTGTAGGTCCGTAGGAATACAAAGTAGAAAAGACATTTGACCTAATGACAGCCTTTAAGTGCACTAACTCAGTGCCCTTAATACCCTTTTATGATTTTCTGAGAGGCATTAAAATTGTCATGTTGCCTTTCTGAATAGTTGTCACATTTATTTAGTGGTCAAGGGCTACTTTAAACGTAGAGATCTCTGTGGGGTTTTTTAATGATGCTATAGACTGCATCTGACTTCAACTGGCATGCTAAGAAATAGAGATTTTATTTTTTTTTTCTAGAGTATTCATTGCTTCAGCAGCAAGGTGCTGCACTTACAGTATGAGCTGTTTTCAGAAATGAAACAACATCAAAAGGCATGAATCCAAAGCAGATCAATGTTGAAGAAAACCACCCTACTAAGGCAATTGTAGGTGTTGAAGGAATTCTCTTGCCGCTCCATGCTGCCCTTTAGCATGTGATTCTCATTCAAACATGTTTCCATACTCTGCTTAGATTGTAAACCTTTTGGAAAGGAGACTTTTATATTTATCATGATACCAGAGTTCAGGATGGTATTGCAAAACCTACCAGCATCAGTATCATTCCGTCCCTACTTAAGTGCCATGTGGAGGATCTTGTTCCAGTCCTGTTCTCTTGCATTCCCTGATGCTGATGCATTTCTGCCTGAGTTTAATATGATGCAACAGCGGGTAAATCATCAGGTTGGACACATGTGCTGCCTTCAAAGGTACATGCCTCATGCACCAAAACCAGCTAGGCTCAGCTGTGCTTTAGACTTAGCCCTGACTTGAAGGGAGAGAAAATTCTCCTATAAGAGCCTTACAACATCTCTTTAAAAACGTCAGGCCATGGCTGTGGTGAGAGACCACCAGTGTGAGTTGCTGCTTGGTTACCAAGACGATAAAATTTTACTCTAGGGAGATATTTTTATACAGTTGCTTATTCATATTACAGTAGATGCCAAAAGCACCCTTATGCTCAGCAGAAAATTCCAGATTAACAGGGGTTACAATCTAGTCTAGTTTTACTTTATCATAAAACCAAGCAATCTTGACAGCCTGTAGTTGGATGATTAGTACTAGATCCTGTTTTTATTGCAATTTTAATGATTAATTGATCGTTTTTCCATCGTAATTTTTTTCTCTTGTACATGCCCAATCATTTAGCTGCTTGAAAGTCAAGCACCATCCAGTCTTACCATACACCTCACTGTCAGCTTGGCAAGGAAGTTAAAACCTTCAAAGTGTACAATGAGTGTAGCCTGAACTGCAGGCTTTGATTTTAATTGTTGTAGCAGTGACAGCAGGACTGTAGATGGTGTAGACTGGCAAAAAGTTGTATTCTGTACAAATTATTTTCTATCAGAATGTGTGCTGTACTTGATTATTGTTTATATGGCTTGCAGCAGAAGTGGAATTACACATAGAAATCTTCTGGGTAAATATTTTCTAATTAACTGCGTGACAGCTTTGATTTGCAGCTTTTCTAACAAATGGCGGTGGCCCAGTACTATTGTACTCTTTACTTCTTTGTAGCCATTATTGCCTCCCCTGGTGTCCTTTCTAAATTTCTTTATATTTTGCGTACTTTAAGTAAAAGCAGAACTAGTACCATCCTCAATTTTTTTGCAGCTGTGAAACAGAATGCAACCTAGGAGAGTTTTGTAGACTGGATGATTGGGGAGCCATCCAGGGCTCCCTGTGGACCCTGAATATTAAGGAGTGATATATCTTTCTAGATATAAAATAAGCTTGACTGGAAAGAAAAATGAGGAATAATTTATGCTGATCGGAAGTTGAAAAAATGAACAGAACTAGCCTCTCAAATTTTTATCCTCTTTGGTGTCTTTAGCTACACTAACAAGGCAGTTTGGTCATCTTCTTCCAGGTGTGTAGAAGGAAAGGTGGCCTTGTTTAATGGTGGAAAGGTTATTAGCCTCCAGAATATCGAATTGAAATTCCTGAGAGTGACTCTGGATAGGGGTGAAGTCTAATTTTTAATTTGCTGTGCTGTGGAGTGAGAGATAAGAGCTGTTCACGAAGATGGTGAAGATTAACAAAAAAACTGACTCTCCTTCTTTGAAGACAGCTCTCTTCAGCCTGTGTAATATTTGGATTATTTACTTTACTGGACTGTTTTAGACTTGTAAATTCGTGTCTCCTGGGAATAGATTTTCAAGAGCTGTGGCAGGAGAGATGCTTTGGGGTTTATCTTCCTCTCCTTCTCTTTATTTTTTGCCTTTGTGATGTGAAATGTGTTGTGGCTTGGTTTTGTTTTTTAAAGGGATGTTTCTTTTCTCTGCAGGTATGGTGTTAGTCCTGAGAACATTATTCTGTATGGCCAGAGTATTGGTACCGTCCCTACAGTAGACCTGGCATCTCGGTACGAGTGTGCAGCGGTAATCCTTCATTCTCCCTTGATGTCTGGATTACGGGTAGCATTTCCTGATACTAGGAAAACCTATTGCTTCGATGCTTTTCCAAGGTACGTGTAAATGCTGCGAAGAGTTGTTACATGCTCAGCGTGCTCTTTAGGTGTTTAAAAGGGACTAGTTGTGTGACTTTCCAGGGAACTTTATTGAATTGTCACTTGTGTTTTAAACTTCAGATATGCATACCTTCTAAATCCAAGCAGAGATTTACCATGTAAGAAACTAACTCAGTTTCAAACTGACATGATAGCTTAATGAAGAAATAAAGTCTTAGTTTTTACTACTAATTCTTCTCTTGGTTTTTGTGTTATGGGTTGTTAATATGAGAATTTTTTGTGCTGTTGGGTTTGGAGTAGTAGCTTAACCACTTCTAATGCACTAATTAGCCTGAAGGACTTAATAGTCCTTCAGGCTAATGACTAACAAATTAGTAATTGTACACTCTTAACATCTCAGTCAACTTTGATTTAGAAGGTAATATGATATCATGAAATGCATGTGCTGTTTTCAAGCTGCTTGTTAAAATACTGCTATGGCTCTACCAGATCAGCAGAGAAAAAGGTATAGATAATGGCTGTTTTTAAAGGGAGAAGAAAATAAGAGAGAGTCAGAGGTCAGAGTGTTACACTAGTGTGGCTCATTTTTTCAGCTTGGTTCTGCATTTTGTGTATAATCTTGAAAGAAATGCATTTAGTCTTTCTTTGCCATTGGTCCTTGCAAGTAAAACCAATTCTGCAAGTAAAACCAATTCTGCATCTTCAGTATGTTGTCCATGTAAAATCATTACAGGCACCAAGACTTCTGTTTGTTTCTCTCTGATGAAGACCATGTGAGATCCTAATGTCTAGGACTAAAATAAAGTTACTGTCCCTCTTGAAAGATTTTGAGCTTGTTTTAGGAAGCTCTAGAATATTTTACATACAGAAAGCTATATACAAGTGGTTTCAAGGTAAGACAGTTGCCTTTATAGCCTAGTGTTTCATTTGAAAAGGTACTGCAACAGACCTAAATTAAAGTATTGAAATATTTGGGAATAATAGAGGTCCTGGGAATCGCAGCTGTTCTAGGAATCTTTTAGAATTCCTCATTGACCCAGTTTAACTGTTGTGAGAATATGAGACGGGAAGCCAGCCTCTCTATAGCAGTGTGTAGAGCCCGGGGAGAGGGGAAGCACAGATAAAAAGTGGTCTGTGGAGGGGAGAAGGCAAGGCAGAGACGCAGTGAGGTCTTCTGGAAGGATCATGCTTGCAATAATGAGTAGTAGGGACATTCATGGCAATTATTATCTTTGTTTTATTTTGGTTGCAACAGATTAAAAATCGAAGGAAGGGGAAGCTATAGATATGAATTTGTATGTCAAAACAGCCAGAAGTAACAGTGACTGAGTAATAGTAGCTTTCACAATATTTATGACCAGTTTAGAATTTTTCCAAATAGGTTGTTTAATAAATAAATAATTAAATTGTTGAAGGCGCAGTCATAATTTGAAACGCTTATGCTCCAACTCATTTGTCATCTTCAAACCTGAAATCCAATATTTACAAATGCTTCTGCAAGAGGAGGAAAAAACCAAAGCCTTAAAAATAGCTTTTGATTACAAAAGTAACAGTGATTAGCTGATACCAGCCAAATCAAATAACAGTTTAAAAAAAGAAAAAGTGGGGGGGAGGGGGAGAAACAGTGACAACAGATGTACTGTAGCACTTGAGTGTTTTGTTCTTACCCTACTGAGCTGTTCGTTGCTGTCAGACTTCACTTGTACTGTAAGGAGAGAAAATAAACAGCAGGGCATTTTTGTGAATGTGTGCAGCTCAGCTGTCTGTCTTCACAGTGGGGAACAAAATAGTTCTGTGTGCACCTACAGTGAATTGCTATTATGTGCATTTTATGTTGGGACTCCATGAGAATTTGGACTCTCTAGATTTTTATTTTTTTTTTTAGCTGCAGAGCGGTATGGCTAAGAATACTAAATAAGTCTAATGTGCAGTTTAAATACTACTTTATGAGTCGCTGAGTTGGCAATGGGACGCTTTCCAATTTTCTGCAAAATACAAATATTATCTAGCTTAATGGTCTGTGAATGTGAAAAAATAGCTTCATTATCTGAATACTGAGGTGAAAGGAGTTTCCTGGATTTGTACAATAAATAAGAACTGAGTAACTATCTACTAAAATTATGTATAAATATATCTATATGTAACTGTCATGTCTGTCACGTTGTGGAACTCGAAGACAGACTCTTCATGGACTTAAGACTTCAGTTTATATAGAATGTTGATTATAAAGTATTTACATTTGTCTATGATATTAATTTGGGGATGAAAATTACGGAAAAATATCAGCGTTATTCTGATGTATCTCATATTCTTGGGATATTTTTCTGTATTCAGTGTAGTTGCACACAACTGAAGTTCCAGACAGGAAAAGTGAAGTAGGCTGCATTTAAATTTTAAATAACACGTTTCCTCTTTAAATGACATGAAACCTGCTTTTTCTGAGAAGTATTGAGACAGACAGAAATGTGTTTACACTCAGCTGTTTACTGGAATACCAATGACAGATCTCTAGAACACTAAATGCTGAGATTTGTATGTGTGAGGTTTAGTGCTTCAGCCTACATCTTAATTTTTAGTTAACCTTGTATTTTCATAAAGCTTCCTTAAACCTGTTTTTTAAGTCAGTGTATGTTGGCATGTGTATTTTTGAATCATTTTAAGAAGTCTTGATCACTTCTTAAAATCCCTAGTCTTACCAAAATCTCGTGCTTTCTTGTTCTTCGTGAGCTGGAAAATCCAACACCTTTTTATCAGATAGCGTAAAGAAATAAACTTGTCCTTCTGTCATATTGAATATTACTGTACTTGTTTTTCCGACTTCATCCCATACTCCACATCATGTCCTGAGCCAATTCCTCTGTTTTTTTTAATGTAAGTGGAGCTGGCAGGAAGCTGAGAGTTCATCAGCACTTGGCGTCTATATACTGGTTTGAAATTGGTGACTACCCACATGAAGTGGCTCTCAGGAAATAAAAGCTGGTGCCTGCATGAAGACTGTGAGAAAAAGCTGCTGGCTACCACTTTGTGAAGTTCATGTGCTACCGGGATGCTCCATAACTGGGGCTTTCTAGCCTGAACTCTCAGGTGTGAGGGTGCCTTTGTCACTCTTCCCTCTCCTCTGAACCCATTTTCCTGTGAGAGGTGGTCACTGGTTGTGTTGTTCTGCTAAGCGTAGCTGGGACAAAAGTGAACAAGTTTAAGGCTGCTTTGCAGTCAGAGCTGGCAAAGAAGCTGGTTGCATGAAGTAAACTCCTGTGTGAGTTTCTTTTGGTTTAAGGTTAAATATCCTTGTGTAACGCTTTTCTCCCACACTTTTGTCATTTGAACTTAAACAAGCAGTACAGATTGTTTTTTCTTGAGCTGAATCTGCTTAATTTGGGGATTTAAAGACAGGTTCAAACCTCTGACTGAGAATTTGTTGGTTTGGGGTTTTTTTTAATGAAGTCTTATGACTGGAATGTAGTTAATTAGTTCCTAATCTGTTAAACTGGAAGGTGATAATGTGAAGAGTCCATGCTGGCAGCATGTCCCATGGAATCTTACTTGCCTCATGCTTTTTGGGATAGATACACTCAGTGGTTTCCGGGGTGGGGAGGGGTGTGTTGTGCTAAACTTGATTTGCGTGCTGGCCATTCAAGCTTCTTGTCATTAGATGTGGTGGGATGGTGGTTATGGCAGTGCAGGCTTCCATTCACATGTCCTTGTTCTGTATCACCTGGGCAAAATTCCAGTGTTTTGTGGCCATTTAAAAGCATACACATTGGTAACTGGATCGTGTGTCAATAGTCCAGCTTGCTTTCTTTAATGGTATGAAAGTTCAGACCCCAAACTGAGTTATCTTTTTTCTTTTCCATCTCCAGCATTGACAAGATCTCTAAAGTCACCTCTCCTGTGTTGGTAATCCACGGTACTGAAGATGAGGTAATCGATTTCTCCCACGGCCTGGCCATGTACGAGCGATGTCCACGAGCGGTAGAGCCCCTCTGGGTGGAAGGGGCTGGGCATAATGACATAGAGCTTTATGCACAATACTTAGAGAGACTAAAACAGTTCATATCTCATGAACTTCCCAACTCCTGAAGAAGCCTACCTGATTTTACCTCAGTTACTGTGAATGGAAGAAATTACCTGGTTTTGCACATGCTTTAACTGGATAGCTGTCATAGCTTTATACTATGAAGAAATACCCTGTCTTCAGGGTGTTCTAATCAAACATCTGATGAAATTTGTCTTTTATATCTGGAAATAATTCTACTAATGCACACGAGTATGGTCAACTACTGTAATTCCAACAATTTTTAGCTTCGTTGCCCTGAAGGAAGTGGGAGTACTAGCTGCTTATGGGGACACTTTTTACCTAGTGCTGTATTAATTGAAGATCAGTTTTCTCTGCCTCACTGCAGATCGTTTATAAATCTGTCCTACTAAGACTTTTATTCCCGATGTTCTCAGTGTGGAGAACACAACTGTTATGATCTACAGCTTGTTCTGAACAATCAGTCATGGGTTCAATCTAAGGGAGTACTTTCTCTGTGAAGTTTCTAGCTGTGGTATTGTAACTGGAAAGTTATTGTGATGAAGTTCCCCCTCCTCCCTTCTAGTGTTCTTTTGTTAACTTACTGATCTTCCCAAGTAAATTATTTAAATATACTTTTTCCTGAAAATAAACAAACTACTATATGGGGCTAAACTCTGTAACGACCTCTTCATTACTTGTATAAACATAACTGGAATATTCTTAAAGGAACTAGGGACAAAATTGCTTTTGTTTAAATATAAATGTGTAAATTTATTACTAGAAAACTCATTTTAATATTCAGATGGTCTGAATGATAGCCATAACAGACATTTCTTTCTGTAAAGCATTCCTGTAGACTTTTTAAAAGTACTGTACATATTTGAATTTACATTGTGCATAGATTCTTAATTGGTAGTTTTAATTTAAGTCTAGTTACAATAAACTGCAAAATTCTGGTTTGTATATGATTGAATACATTTTGTTAAAATATGTTTTTATCCCTATATTATTTTGCTATTAAAGTTTTATAAAGTTTCCAGTACAAACAAAAAAAAATTTACACATTTATGTTTTGATGAATTTATGTAACTAAATTTTCATTGAGCTGATCTTTTTAGTTTAGAAGTAATTTGATTCTTTGACACTGGAATCGCACAGATTATGCATCAGAAATGCAAGACACTTAACAATTGTTACACTACTAGCATAGGTCTAATTTTTCCAAATTTAAAGGCCTTAAATGTACTGTAAGCCTCAGATTGTTGTATAAATTGATCGCGATTGATTGCAGTTTGTGTCCTGTTGCTAGAACGCAACACAGTGATTGTAATGGAATAAAGGATGCATGGATTAGAGCTTGTGGAATTTTTGAATCTTATTTGGCGCATAATTTCCACGCACGAGGGAAGTGTAAAGTACAGATTACTTGATAGAGTAACTTGAATTTCATTATTTAATTATTTCCTTTCAAGGAAAACTCCCCTAAAGTACAAAGCCACGTTTCCATGAAGCTTGGTATGTAAATCAAAGGTAAAAGGGATTACTGTGAAATGGTGTTAAGCTGATTTTGAGTAATGAAAAATCCTGATTTGTTGCCTGGAAGAAGCGTTTGAATGTTGTTGTCATGAGTCCTTATAACAGGCCTGCAGTTAATTTTTAGCCACAGTAAGTGTGTCTATTGTCTTTGACTATTGACTTGGCTCTGTTGCTGTAAAAGGAGAGAAAATGGCATTTTCACTTACAGTGGGGGGAAATGAGGACATATCCTGCTCCATGTCGTCTGGATCCTTAGGATCTGGATCTGTGCGTCTGTTTTCTGGTGACGAGATTTAAATGTCCCAAGCAGCAGGACCCCTAGCTGATCGCCTGGTGGCTCTTCCAGCCAAAACTGGCAGGTTTTGCCTAATGCTCAGCTCAAGCTTGATGCTTCCCTCCTGTGTGTCAAATAAATAGTCAGGTACATGTCTCACTTTACTTATTTTGCACCTTTATAAATCCACAGTGGATTTTCTTCCTTTCTCTACACATGTTCTTCCTGAGACTGTAGGCTTGGGGAAACGAGGCTGGTGTCTGTGTTACAGGTAGTCACAGTAAGTTTTGAAAGTATCAACCTCTCTGCCTAGTGACTTGGGAAATTTTTACTTGATTAGCTAATGACTTTTTGATACTCACACTGAACTTTGTGTTGCTCTGAAAACTTTAGCGTAGAATGTTTTGGTTGGTTTTAGTTTGTTTTTTTTTTTTCTTCCTCATGACTCCTTGTAGCTACCCTTTTAACAACCTGGTACTTTTAACCTCTTCCCTATAATTGATTATTATTTTTTTTATTGTTACTACTTTTCTAACTTCTGCAGTTATTTTGTTACTTGTCTTTGCATTTGCTTTACTTTGGGCCAACATTCACCTGTTAATGAGAACCCCAGATCTGAATTTAGCATTGCCGTCTATGGCTTCTGCACATGCGGCCCGAGCTCACAGTATTCTTACTCAACATGAATTTCCACTTGTACTGTCTGCTTTTTGTCCAAATTCCTGCCTGCCTAGTTCTCTGAAGTGCCTTGCTGGCTTCTGCATTGTCTATTTTGCTTTTGTGAAGTTCCTCTACATTTAACTAACACAAAGGTTTTGCTGTTGTAATTACAGTGTTTATGGCCCATCAGTGATCTTTATTCCCATCCAATAGCTCTTAAATGAATTCTGAAATTCCCATAATTTCCTGACATATCCTTTACACAAAAATAAATAGTACTAGTGAGCTTCATGTTGTAAACTTGTTTCAAAGCATCGCTATTTCACAACTGCTAGTCAACATTAGAATTATTAGTTGAATAAAACCACGGGCAACTCATGAAACTCCTTAGAAGACGGCGGATTTCAGTTCTTCATTTGTTTAAAGAAAAAAGGTTAGAATAGAATTCTTAAATGATGGGAGAGGAGATGATGTGAGGTTATGAAAGAGGAACTTCGGGCTAAAAAATAGTCTGTTCCAGCAAACTGCTAACATTCTGTCATTTAAATGTATAATGTGGGCCTTTACAAGAACTTGTTATGCATATTTTAGAGCTACCAAGGTGTCACTGTAAAAATGGCTGGCTGTGCCAGCATAAATTATGCAACGGATCTTCCGAGGGTGTAAGTGATCACTAACAAGGTTTTTTTGCCTTGATGTGGATGCTCTATCCATTTCTCCTGCATGACTTCCCACCATTGTTCATGTGGTACAGCCATAGATTGATGTACAGCTTTTTTTCAGGAAGGTAAGATACGGCACAACTGTCAGTAGTTGTCTTAGAGTCTCGTATTTGTGCTTTGAAAAAGAGGAAAATATTTGTTACAACTACAAAGGTAGCATTCTCCAAGGAGTTTGAGATGCATCCTTTTTAAATTTATGTAACTGTTGGAAATATAACTTGCATTCACGTGGAGGCCCATTACTTGTGTTGCCTCTGCTGCATCTTTGTTCCTTGTTCTTCCACGTCATTCCCGTAACTTGTGGCCGCTCCGAGAGCTGACCTTTTAGGTTTCTGAATGCCCAAACCTGTTTTTTACCCTTAGTGTTGTACACATCTTCTATAAACTCTGCGTCATATTTGCTTTTTGTAAATTATGCTCAGCAGAGAAGTAGAGAGGCAATGCACTGGTTGTTCGGTCAGCCATAAACCTTGATTGTTGTCATTTGGACAATGTTTTCTTCCATAGGTCTATTCTCATGAATGTAAATTAACAAGCTCGTTTAAGTCCACTTAGCTTATTTCTCTATATCCTTCTTTGTGAAATTCACCAGCCTTTTTAGCTCTGAAATTTCTTGTGTTGCAAATGCCGTTGTTTCGTACTCCCAGCACTGGTTAAGGGTAGGGTGGCTCGTTGATGATGGGCGCTCGGCTACTGGCCATCAGGTCAGGCACAGAGACGACCTGTTTAGCATTTATTGCTTTCAAAGTCCGTCAGTAATTCTTAGGTCAGACGGGTCTGAATTTCAAAGCCGGAAGTTGTTTTAACTGTGCACATGTTTGGGTCTCGTAACTTTGCTACAGTGGTGGAAAGCACAAGCTGATGTTTAGATCAGGAGAGTGCTGTCTCTGCTTGCTCTCTGGCAGCGTGTCGTTTGGAAGCCCGGTTCCTGCAGAAACCAAACTAATTTTGTGTTAAAGTAAAATTCTTGCTGTCTTCAAAAAAAGACAGAAGAAAACCCAAGAAGATCCCTGTGGCCTTCAGCATGTTCTTGTGGAGGTAAACGGGCTCCGTTCTGGATCTCCTCACGCCCCGGGAGGTGCGGTGGACGTGAGCAGGCAGCACTTTGCTTTCTGAAGTTAAACTCCGGCTTCCTGCAGGTCTGCAGGCTCCGGCCTGGGCCACTCTGTCCCCGGTGCCGGTGGCCGTGCCTGGGGGTGCCG
>NW_009737780.1:0-3975 GCF_000703405.1 Apaloderma vittatum | reverse complement strand
GGGGAAGGGGTTCTGCTTTTAAGATCTGTTTAGTTGTGGGTTTTTTCTTACTTCTCGCTACTCTTCTCTGATTTGTTCTCTAAATAAATGTAATTAATTTCCCCAAAATTGAGTCTGTTTTGCCCGGGACGGTAAATGAAAGTGATCTCCCTGTCCTTATCTCAAACCTTGAGCCCTTTGAAATATTTTCTCCCCTGGTATAGTGGAGAAGGGGGAGTGAGAGAGTGGCTGTGTGGGTACTTGGCTGTTGGCCTGGGTCAAACCACTACAAGCAGGTAACTGCTAGTGTCAGAAAACAAATACTTTTTACATCTCATGAAGGCAAACAAAATTATTCCTTGTGTGATTTGATGCTCAGAATTTACTGATGAAACACTTTAAAAAAGTGTTGGGTCATTTGGGGGCATTTTCCTGGTATTAGAAGACAAATCTCTCATTTTTATAGGTCTCTAATCTCTCTTCTGAACTAAAGACTCTGCAAACCTCCCCTGTGCAACTGCATTTAGTGCTTAACACTTTTTAGAATAGTTCAGAATTAGAATACTAATTATGATAGTCAGATATGTTCAGCTACAGTAATAAGAAGATTTAGAAAGACTCATTTGCAACTGTTAAAAGAGTATCTGCCACAAAATACATAAAACCAACCACCTGGAGCAAGCATGCATAACACGTATGCAGAGATGCAATAGAAGATTTAATCTTTTACAATCTACTAAACATCCTATCAAGTGTTTGCCCTTGCTCTCCATCTCTCCCCCATCTGTTCTACTCTGCTGTCTGGATGGCTTCTTCACCTCTCCCATCTCTACACAGCAAAAGAATTCAGGAATCATAACCTTGCAGCTTTCACTTGCAACTCATGGTAGTATTTGTATGGTACAACTCACCTGGAGTAAAGAAAGGCCACAGAAGTATTTAGTCCACAGCTGCTCAGGGCCTCTATTGCTCTATTAGGTGTGCCAGTCAGCCAGCTTTGACCCCAAGATACTCTGCTTCTTGAGTATACAATGATTTATGAAGTATATCGCATATGTGATCTGTATAGTATCTATTTGTGTGTGCCAATGATTCATCTGCAGCTTCCTTAAATATGGAACAAATCCCATCTAATTAAGATGTGTGTCCACAGGCACACATGCGGCATCGCTGCATTTTCTGTTTTAACACGCTGATTGTGAGAACTAAGTTCAGGTCTGCTCTTCTGTCTCCGTGATCAGATACAGCTGTTTAAGCCCACAATGATCATTATTAATGCTACACTAAAATCTGAAGCTTTCAAGTAGAGACATCATCCCATCCTCATCGATGGCTTTTGGGGGGCTGGTTAGCTCCGTCAGTTAAGCATAGCGCTAACAACGCTAAGGTCACAGGTTCGATTCCCGTTCGGTCCCCATGTGTTGCCTGATCTAGTTGAGAGATGGCATCCCTGGCAGCAGGGAGGCTGGATTAAAATGGTCTCTAAGGTCCCTTCAAGCTGAGGCCATTCTATGATTCTATGATCAGTTATCCTCTAGGAACCTGACAACATCTCTTCTGCCCACAACCAGTATGCAAACAAGCCCAGGCACAGTTTCTCAAATCTAAGCCTCCAACACTGCCTTGAAATGCAATTCTTGTATTTTGGATAGCCAGCATCTGGGTATGTGAAGATCTGCGAGAGCTTCAGGGTGACCCCAGCTTGAGCCCCTGCAACATAACACAATCCTCACTATCACCACCCTCATCTGGATTATCGAATGGCTTACGGCATCAGGCAAGCTAAGCCTTTTCTATTCGCTTTTGCTTTCACTCTTCGCAGCTTCCCCATGAGCCTCGACTCCCACCCCTCGCTGTGTGGCCACTCAGCCTGACTGAGCTCCCTTGCTGCATTCATGACTGCTTCCATTCCCAACCTTCAGGATAAACTGAGCATCACCCTGAGTAGAGCAGGAGGGACTTGGACGTCCAAGGACAGCATCTGGCTTCATTTCTCAGACACCAGGAGCCTTGGGGGCCAGCTTCTTCTGAATTCTCCCCAGGAGATGCAGGGTGGCAGGGAGTGCAGAGCACAGCAACCCTTAGGAAGCAAAGTGCATCAATTTCCCAAGCTGCGCGCAAAGGATGCGGGACAGAAGCAGATGGACACTATGCAGCAATCGCTTTGCTAAGAAGCGATCTCTGTCCACAAGAGAGAGGGTAAGAGTCTCCCAAACCTTGACCTAACACATCCACTGAGGCTGCCATTAGCTCAGAAAGCCTAAGGAAAAAAATCTGAGACCAGAATCACAGCACAATGTTAATACAGAAGTGTTTACAGGTCAGCTTAAACATCTGAGAAACAGGCAGTGAGAGTTTTCTATTTCAAAAATCTAATTCTGGAAGAGCTTTTCAGTGTGTTCTTGCACAACTCCTTCTACTCCCACCCATACAAGAAGAGCTTAATTTCATGTTGCTACACACATAGTCAGGCAAGTACAGCTTTGTCTACCTGGCAACACTGAGTTTTATCAATGCAATTCTCCCAAATATGGAGAATTATCTTATACATGGAAGCATAAGAGTACAAACTCTCAGGTGTTTCTGCAGTTATGACAATCAAACACTGCGCAGTTATTGTTTGTAAAATGCATCTTCAGACTGATGCAGGTTACCAACCATGCAAAACATTCTTCTGAAAAAAAACTGCCACTATTGCTACAGTCAAGAGCGCCTTTAAGGATGTACAATACAAATGACACTGCTCACTATCTGATTCACTGTCCCAGTCTTGCCTGTGCACAAGTGGTTAGGAAAAGGGGACTCAAAATGCATTTTCTTTTTCTTGGTTTTTAGCTTCACATCAAGGACAACCTGATTCTCTGCACTCAACAAGAAGATATGCTTCCTCAAGAGGTTAAACAAAGACAGGGAAGTAGTCCTAGAGACGAGCTGAGAGACACACTGCTTTCCCATGGCCACCATATGAATGCAAGTCTGAGGGCAACAAAGCAACAGGAATCTGTGTTGGTGAGAATAAGAACACAGGCTGATGCTTCCCCATCAAACTTGTTGCCATATGAAGACCAGAGAGCTTTACAAAACATGTAAAAAATGGTTCGACGGGAATTCCCTTGCACATGGTGACCAGCTGAAGCATGTAGAAAAATCTAAGAACTGTCTTGCTTTAGATAGTTTACTTTTTATCCTAGTGCTTTACAAAGTCAGGCTATGCAACCACTGCATTTGTCCCCGCTACGTAAGTTAAGCACATTTGCAAGTTTAATCGAACCGCTGCAAATGAAGACAGATCTAAAGGATCTCTAGTTGTAAGAGATCAAAGACAAGACAGTCCCAAACTAGTGTGTTATTCAGAATAAAGACAGTAATGCGAGTTCATGATGTAGCCTGCACTGACTGCTGGCAGCAGGTACCACCCTTTAGCCCACGGGTGGCAGATGAGCACTGGCGACAGTCACAAGCTGTACGGAGGATAGGATGGGGTCACTGAGCTTGATGGAGATGGAGGCAGTAGACACTTGGTGCATCTATCAACTCTTAGAGATATTTGCTTCTCTTGCTACACCCTCTTTCATGGAACAGCCACCTGGTTTTGTACAAAACGCTTCTTAATGACCAAAGAAAAAGGCTTTTCTAAAAACTGTGACAAGATAGATGGATGCAAATGAGAGATTTGCCTGTTCAGCTGAAGGAGTTTCAAAAATACCTGAAGGATGAAGTGAGAAAGGCAATGATATGGAGAAGAGGAACAGGAGAAAATGAATGAGTCTTCTCTAAGTCTCATAGTGGATTTTCACAACACATCTCTTTCCTTCTCTAAGTGTAGCCCTTTATACTACATACTGCAATAAAAAATAAAAAAAAACCCTGCTGCATGCCGAAGGCTGCTGGAATCACTCCGAGATAAAACCCAAACACGGTTACTACAGAGACCTCCTGGCAACGCGCAGCAGACGAACGACGGGCGGTGAGGCGGCCTGACTCGTACCCCCTCTC
>NW_009737779.1:0-39203 GCF_000703405.1 Apaloderma vittatum | reverse complement strand
CAGGGCTACTCTCAACCCACTCTGTGCCTAAGTTTGTTATTTGTTCCTGGATTTCAGAGACCTTGCCAAGAGGGTGCAAACCACTGCCACAGGACCAATGGCCCTCCTTCCCCTCTCCCACTTGTGAAGAAAAGAAACTGAAGCTTGGAGAAAATAATTTCCGAGTCTGAGTCTTGGGAATGTGACAGTCTTTTTTATTACCTCTACCCTGGTCCATCAATAACATATATGCATTAATATATGCCTCAAATTTACCTCCAAACCAAAATGAAAATAAAATTCTCTAGAATACCTTAAGTGAAATGCTTAAGTTAAAAAAAAGGTTGGAGTCCAAAAATGGAAAGATGATTAGGGAGGTAGGTGAAACTGAACCGAAACAATAATAAAAAGCTGTAAGAACACATCATATATTCATAGTTCTTGAATCATTAAGGCTCTGCATGACAGCTCTCACAAGCACTGGTATGGCAAACTCTCTGACTTTTAAGCAGGAGTGAAAGTGGTTAAGCCCTAGGACAAATAATTTGAAAATCTCAGCACAAGTCTGATCTCAGAGAGTTTAAAGGAATGCAGACTGCCCAAAAACACAGCAGCTGTTTGTTTTTTCTGCCACCTTTCCAAGGTTCATGTCTGGAGTGAGGATAAACAGTTCTGAAAAAAAGTTATGTGGAGCTCAGACTTTAAGAAAATAAAACATCAGACTAGTAATTCTTGCAGAAAGATTAAAAAACCCCAAACCTTAAATTATTCAGCCCTGCAAGTTTTCAGGTAGAGCTCTCAGGAGCAGAGGTAGATGGCCTGAGGCTTCAGTATATTAAAATGCTTTCTCTAAACCAGTCTGCATTTTCAAAAGCTTGGCCTGATGTGGTTTTCTTGAGCAATATTCCTCCAAGCAGAGTTTCACGTTTAATAAGGTAAAACTGGATTCGTTATTTTCTGCACACACACAAATAGAGGCCCCTTCAGATAAACCAACAAGTGAACAGGGACAGCAGATCAAGCCTTTGAGATCAGCCTGCAGTGATTTCCATCACCACAGCAGGTAGCATAGTTACAAGGTAATCTGTGCTATGGCATTTTGGAAATCATTCTTTTTACTTTCCCTCCTCCTTTCTCTTCCTAGGATTCTGTTTGTGCCAAAGCAAACGAGCATCTATTGTAATTAATTAATTAATATGTCTCTTGATCTGTTAGGCAATTAGAAATCTCTTGACTCTTAATATTTTAGTACGTAAAACTTTCCTTTGATCCACACTTAAAGAGACATAATCTGAAAAAGAAAAGAGTTAAGAGGAAGTTGACTTAGACAGATTACCAGCGGAACTTACTGCTGTAAATAAGGATTATCTGTGTTGTTACAGGCAGGTCAGAAATAGCAGGAAATTTCAGGCATCATATTGAGATTCAACATCTGTTTAAGAACTGTCCTTATATACAAAATGAAGAGTTGCTACAGGACAACATACACAAAACAAACAGAAACCCCTCTGGAGGGCTCCCCTGTTATACCTGGTGCTACTGGGCTATCAGCATGAGGAATGGTGAGCACTGAAACCTCAAATTTATCTTTGAGATACCATGGGCAAGCATTACCCAAGGTGACATATGAAAGATATCATTCATGAAGGAGACTACACCAACTGCCCTTACCAAACCCAGACGGCAGCACATGTAGGCTCACAGAGCTTTTGGGACGGAAATAGGGAGGACAAGAACAGCAGGAGGTGGGACACATATGAAGAAGAGGTGTCAACAGTGTATTACACTTTTACACATTCTCCATTTTCCCTTCTTCATTGGGAGATGAAAGCCTTGTGTGGCATTAACCTCGCACACAGATGCTGTCTTCAAGGAACTAAGGAAAACTTCACGCTTGCTTTTCCCGTTAAGACAAGAAGCACACTCAGTTTTTTTTCTCAAAAGTAAAATTGTATCGTAACATTTCTTTTTCTCAAAAGAGCTTCTATTTGGCATTTTATATACAACAATAAACCAGCATCAGGAACTCCCATGCACAGTTTCATGATGGGATTTTAGAAGATGGAAACTACAGGAAAATAGTTTTGTGTGTTGTGGTATGTTCTCCCCTCTTTTAATTAAATAAAAATCCACCCCATTGTGCGCATCCAGCCTTATCCCTCAGAAGGCGGCACCTTGGAAAATCGAGTTAGAAGGAGAGGACAGTATCTTAAAGATTTCAAACTGCAGTGAAGAAAAGTTGCTGCCTGGGAGCGGCAAAACGAGAGCTGGGACTTGGAGCTGGCTGCAGCCCAGCAGGTAACGCAGGGACAGGCTCTCTGGGGAACCCCTGTTGTTTCCAAATCCCCACTCAGGAGGGTTCAAGGACACATCTATAACGCAGAACACCAGCAAGCCTATAACTCAAGCTGACAAACCTGAGATAGAGAATTTGAACTAAAATAAAGTGGACAAAGACAGGTTTTAATTTTGATTAACAGCTCCACAGGCCATTTAAAGCTGAATGTGAGCAATGTGAGCTAATTCAAATATTATCTGAAGCCAGCTGACATTAAAAGACAAAACAGAAAACTTCTTCCCTTCACTTAAAAATAAAATGAACAGCCATGGTGGAATCTGAAATTTCAGCTATCCTATCAACAGGAGAATGAAGTTTCCTGTGTATGCAGGCTCTGACAACCAGCAAGCATACCTTCAGTCATCTTGGCGGTATCATGCTGCAATCACGACTGCTTCAGCAGTTTCTCTCAAGTCAGACAGTCAGAATCCTACCATCGAAACTTAATTAAAGAAGGTAGCAAGAAAATAAACAACTGTTCTTGGAATGTCTTTGATTCCCTAAGTACATATACATTTCATCCACTGAAGACTGAATTTCAATCTTTCATCTAATGAGCTGCTTAATGGAATGACACCGGAATAAAGAACAGGGGAAGGAAAAAACCAAATCCTCAGTGACTTCATATAACACATTATATATTTGTATAATATCGGGCTCGCTATCTGGCAACATCAATTTGCAAGCTACAGTAAAAGTGTTCACTAGCTCAATGTAAGTAGAAGGCAGAGCCAGGCACTTACATAAAATCAATAACCAGTTCTTATAGTTAAAGCAGTAGATGCTCTGTCACACCGAAGAAACAGAACACATATGTAGAAGTGTCTGTTTCCGTTAGACACATTTTTGAAAGCATTGTCTCACTGACCTAAGATAATTTTTATAGTCAAATAGGTCAAGGATAAAATTTGGCAAAATTGCTATCGCTGCCACGGACAAAGAATCATTTTCCTTTGAAGTCTGTGTTGTCGGGTTATTTACATTTCACAGTTAAAAGGGTCTTCTCTGGATAATACGAATGCTAAAACAAGAGAAAAAGTCCTATGTAAGCTAATGCTACTTTAAATCAACCCTGACATCGTCAGTGTCATCCTGAAGCACAATGAGAATTTCCAGTGGAAGTTACTAACGTTAAACAGATAGCCAGCCAACAAAAATAAAGCAAACCTGTAAGTAAACTGCCTTCCAGGTCGAGACTGTTGGAAAACGGATAGGAGGACCACTCTTAGTGGTGAAAACCATTTGTTTGGGAAATGTGAAGGAAGAATTGGCCCAGAATAAATAATTTACCATGTGCCCTGTGAAAATGCCTATGGAATACGGCACCCAACTTCCACTGCACGTTAGACAGAAAGAGGGATGCCCAGCGAAACAATTAGAAGAATGCTATCCCACAAATTATACGGCTATTTTCCAATCCATAAACTAATAATGCCGCCTGCTTACTTATGAAGAGCATCTTAAGGCTGAATTTATTAAGACTCTTTCATATGCAAGTTATTACAGAAGAGTAACGTATTAAAAAAAAAAGAAAGAATAAGGAGACTCTTATGGAATAATACAGTTAAGTTAGTTTTGATACTTTTAAGCACTATATGTACACATAAAATGCAAAGACTCCATGCTACGTAGGGTTTTTTTTTCCTTCACTGGATGAGAACACTTCTGGAAAGTTCCTGTTTTCAGGGGGTGTTTTTTAAGAATGTATTGTGAATACATGCATTATATACTTGCACATTGAAACACTGCTGGGGCTGCGGATGACCTAGGAGTTCCTAAACACAGCTATTTTCCTATCTGGTTCAAATTTAAGCAAGAAAGCAATTGTTGCACAGCTCTTGCTGAACACAGGCGCACTCTCACAAGGGACAAGGGCTTTGCATGGGGCTTTCCACAGTGTTTCACATAAGGAAGAGTTCAAAGAGGATGACAGATTGTTTCTAACACGCCCTGTACCATGAGGGTCTGATCCCTGACGGCGTCACACCCCCTGAGCACCCAGCCTATCTCTGAAGAGAACAGAGATGACTGTAAAAAAAATGAAATGAAGAGAACGGAAAGATAACAAGCTCGTCTGTGGTTTCTGCCTTGGCTTTCTGCAGAATTTAAGGCCATAACAGCACAACCTCCTTCGATACTCCTCCCCGCCTCTCCCAGGTTCTGCGAAGCAGTTATCCAGTCCCACCATTACGCTGCACATCAGCAAGCCAGATCTCAGAGACTCCTAGATTATGATCTGACCCTCAGAGAAGCTAATAATTACAGTGTTCATACATATATCGCTTCTGCACAGCATCAACAATGAAAGGGTTTTTTAAACACAGCTCCTCTGCTTCTGTGGAAAGCTTTGTGTGTATTCCACTCATCAGCTTAAGTAAACGGTAATGAATAGTATGGAAAAATAAAAGACAAAAACATTTTCTGAAATGATATGCATAGTATATTTATTTAAGAGGCCTCTTATGATGTTGCATTTTGAGACTGAAGAAAACTTCTAACAGCAATGAATATATGAACTCTGGGGCTGTTGGGGTTTTTTTTATTTTTTTAAGTGCTGGAGAATGTCCTAACCATCACACAGACACACACACTCTCACATATACATACACTCTCAAACTACCACACTAGGCAAGATCAGAGCTTAACAGCCAACAAAACACACATTCAATCCCTGAGATCATTTTCCTGAAATAGAAAACTACATATGTTTCTCAAATTTCACATCGAGCCACTGCACAGCCCGAACTGCAGGGGAGAACAGAGCCAAGGCTGCCTTTGGGCTTGGGGGAGTATGAACCTGAAAACAAGACGATTCCTTTCATATCACCACATTTCTCGTCCACAATCTAAACTTACAAACACCCCCATTTAACAACATTTCAAGCGGGGGTTGCTTATCAAGCAGCCTTTGCTTTGTCAAATTAAGACACATCGCCTTGGATTAGTGAGACTCCCTGAGTTCAAAATGACTTCATGGTTGGCTCAGAGTTCCCTGTCTCCGTGGCAAGCTGCCAGTAATACATCTACTACTGCGCCTGCCCCCAATCCTTTTCTATACTGACCTAGCTGACTTTTTTTTTCCTAGCGGCAAACGAACACAGTAGAAAAACGAAAGGCTAGATACTGTCACAGCTAATTAACAATCCTAACATCTTTAAGAAAAATAGTCAAAGTGGTAAATATTTGAAGATCTGAATGCGAGCCTCTGAAATGCAATGTCTCAATGTATATCAAAGCTGTTGAAAAGGGACAATGCCGTTTTTCTTCACTGTGCAGATACAGTTAGACACTATGAAGGGCTCCTGTTCTTGTGGAAAACACATTAAGCTTCTTTTGCTAATATTTTGTAAAGGGCATTTGTACAATAACAATAGCTACAGCTTCCTGTTTGCCTGTGTGCTTCCTGGCTAACATTAACGAGACCTGCTAACAATTTTCTTATTCAGCACACAGAACTCTTTCAGATTACTCTGTTGACTCAAGGACATACTGTTTTTAAATTTTAAAAAAACAAAACAAAACAAACCAATCATAAAATCTAACAGTAATGGCCCACGTTGCACCTGCCCTTCACTGTCCTGATAACTGTTCTAGCTACATGTTTCTTATTTTCTTACACTGGATCAGTCTATGTGTCACCAGTCTCCAAAGAACATGTTTTGAATATATTAAAAGCCTGACAGAAGTGGAATTCTCTCATTTGGCAAAGATACCGTTGCAGGGACACTTGCTTTTGGCTCCGTGACAAGAAATTCATGGCACTTTGTTTGTCCAATCCACAAAAACACCATCCCTCCCCTCCCAACCAGCCCTTCAAGATAATTCTCTGATCTCCAGAGACTTCTCCAAACAAGTCTGAAGTCTTGAGCTTCGTTTCACAAACAGGACGCGAAACCCAAGTGCAATTCAGGATACTGTCACCACCACATGGGCTACAGTGTTAATCACGAAAGCTTTCTGAAATATTCCCTAGCCCCTTTTTTGTTCCAGAGTGGCCTAATTTTTAGAGCAGGCATCTTTTGAAGTAGGCGCAGAATATAAACAAGAAGAAGCCAAACATCAGAATCCCAGTCAACGGATATACATTAGTCATGGCAAGGCTAGGAAGGAAGGGAAGGGCAGCTGGCCCCAAAAACCTGGTGTCTGTGCTGCTCCAGTTACCACATGTCACTGAAAGGATTGCCCAATCCTCTAAAAAGACACAGACATCCTTCAGATAATCATTTAACTCACACCAGTTTGTTTTTTCAACAGCACGTCTAAACATAAGCTGCTCTTCTAAATGCTCTCTTCTCAAAGTTTCCAGCCTATCTGGATAAAACGTGTTGTGAGGACTCTGCTAACAGCAGAGATGAAATAGCGCAGCACAGCAGGAAAAGAAAGTAACCTTGTAAGAGTGTTACGTTTGTATCAGAGTAACAGACGAAGAATAAATACAGGGATGAGCAAGAATCAAACCCTGAAATGTGTTCAGCTGCCTAAGCACCTCCAAACACGTAGATTTAATTCACTTCTTCAGATCACACAGGGGACATAACAGAGCAGTGACTTCAATTCAGATTCTTGGACTCCAAAGCACCTTCCTAGTTCTAATATTTTCTTACAAACTGCAATCACTGCAATTATTTTTTTTTTCAATGGACCAGAATCCACGTCTATTTATCCCAGTGTAGTCTGCAACAACCCCACTAACATCAGAGCAGTTCTCTGGATTTAAATCAGTGCAACAAAGCCATCTTTAGCCCTAATGAAAAGCAACTGGGAAGAGGTTTCAAATAAACTTTAAGGACTCAATCACTGCTTAACATAAAGAGTCAACTACATAAACATGCACAAGCCAAGGAACTAGTTGTCAAGATATCTTCCTGTTGAAAATATACCGTATATTAAAAAGATATCACTCTCTCAGAGATACAGTTTAATATTAGTTATGTGGTTCCCAGAAATGCATTTTATGAACTACAAGCATTTGTCTTTCACTTAGCAGTCTGTAATTACCAGAAGAGTGTGAATTTATTTCTTATTAAACTGATTTTCTTTGGAGAAACTCACGATCCTGAGATCTGTTGGAAAGAGATAATTTAGAAAAGCTACCTCAAAAGTAGATGAAACATCTCTGTCACATGCTTTTCCCTGTGATGCTGGCTGGCAGTTGAAGACTGACTGGACAAGTATTTCCATGGGAAAATTATTTGGGTCAACATTCATATATATGAGACGAAGTCTCTACTGGATAACACGTTAGTTTCCCCAACTGTTAACATATCTAGAGTGTAATAATACTAAAAAAATTATTCACTTAGTTCCAACCTTTTGGGCTGATTTCGGGAGGTGCTTCGTAACATGACGACACGGGACACTATCTCAATAACGCCAGCTGGACATTCTTCCCTATGTGTCCAGTTCCTCCTCCATAGGTTTAATCTCTCTTTGGTTCCAGCTCATCTTAAACCATGTAAATCCAGTAAAGGCCAGCTAAATTTCCACTAAGTTGCTTATGGTTGGAAGTGGCTTTGAAGCAGAATACCGAATCAAAATACACACCACCTTTGAAAAATTTGTGTCAATTCTAACCGGTTTTACAGCTCAGCTATACACTTATCTGCAATGTAATCCTTCATGAGACTTCTGAAATAACACAATAAAATTGCAGATGTGCATCTCTGAGAATTCTCCATCCATAATGCAGTACCCTGAAACTAAACCCAATAGGTAATTAGATTTTATTAAGATAGCTTTATCCAAAATACCATATAAAGCAAAAGTTATCAGAGATTATAGATGATGGGTGGAAGAGAGCAGTGAGTCACGTTCACCATGAGTAAAAGTGCTGAGGCTCTGAAAAGCATTGCTAATGTGTCTGTGAAAAAAACAGCTCCCTCTTAATTTCTACAACAGCATTTCTGAAATAAAAGAACTGAGAACTCAAGTGGCAAAATTAATACTCAACCTCAGTGGGCAGGAGCGAGGAAGTTCCCAAGTTTTAAAATTTTTAATGAAAGAGCTGTCACTACCATCTTTTAATGAAGAATAATCAGCTGTCTGGATCGTTCAGAAGAATTCAATGGTCTTTCATCAACTCAAAGGAGAAATAATAAAAAACCAACTATTTTTAATAGGGGGTTTTACAGGCAACAATCTTCCAGGAACAATGGGAAACAACAATTTGGAACTTGTCTTCTGCAACCAATCGGTGAATGCTGTTCGGTGAGGTATATAGCAATTTCTAAGTCAGTAGGTAAAAATCTCAGAATATGTTTGAGTCTCCATCTTTCAGGTAAGAAGTATTTACTGCTTATTATACACCCACTGCAAAAAACTTGGCAACAAGGCAGTTCAAGCCAGCATTAAATTAAAGGTAAAAGACAATTTCATCCTCAGAAACATACATCAAGAACTACTTTGCAAATACTTCAAATTCTGATCTCACACAATAAACTTTGTGCACTGCGTAACGTCACTGAAGCCAAAAAAGGTCATATACATGCAAAATGTTTTAGAGTCCCTTAAAATTTTAAAGACGCAAGAACAGCAGTTTCAATGCGTGCGGAAAGTCTTTCCTACAAAAGTGCCCTTGGAATTGCATTTATTTTGGTAAAATCCTCATCACCAAAACAAATCTTAAAAAAAATCTTTCTTTTATCAGGGCCAAGTTATGTATGATTCACAATGACTAACGCTGTGTCTTGGCCCGTGAATAGGTTTCTTTGTGCTCAAAGAGAGAAAAGGTGTTAAGAATCTTATACTTGATAAATTCACATTTCCCTAGTATTGAGTATACACACGACAAATAACTTTACTTCACCAAACCACAAGGAAATTCTCAAGAAACAGGTGTGCACAGGGGACAGCAGAGGAAGGAAAAATAATAGGTTTGGTTGCAACAAAATAGTTCTTGTCCTTATTTTCCTGTCTTTTTCTTCCTCCTTTGTTATCCTATAAGACATTCCACTAGACCCAGAACAATGGGCTTAATTTGGGGGAGCACTTTAAGAGAGGATGTACGAGGAACTATTTATGCAAAATATAAAACTCTCACCCAAAGGGTGGAGGAAGACCTTGTCCAGAAAGTCTTCTCCCGCCATTTCTTTCTCCATTGTAACATTCGTCATGCAATCAAAACCTTTTTGAATAATCAGAAGGTCATTTCTAAGGAAATGAACTTGCCAATAAAAATTCATTCAGCTCTACTTTTGACTATAATCTTCTGCAGCTTTTTTTTGGAGTAAGAGAGTGAGCCTCACCTCCAGAAAGTTACAAATCCAAAGCCAAGCAGGACCACAGAGCTGTCGTTACCACCGTAACCGTTACCTCCCTTTTCAGACTTTGCTCAGTTTAGACAGGCCCAAAGTCCACAGCATTACTCTTACCCCATCCTTCTCTTTCCTTCCCCGCACTCACAAATAACGCTGCCCTCTAAATTAAGGCATCCACCAGGCACAGCAGACGGGGACTCTGTTACCATCCTCTAAGCTTCTACACATCCCCTCTTAATTCCTGGTAAACTTCCTGCCGTACATTTTTGGTTGCATACAAAGGTTGCAGAGGCAGATGAAAATTTTTATCTCAGGAATTCAGACTGTGTCCCTGTACAGGTTAGACGAGCACCAGAGAATACAATCATTACTTCATGAGGTCTGTTTGCTCTTTCACTGTTATTTATTTCACTGTATTTATTGCAGCAGAAGTTCCCAGTAGGAATTAGGGTCCTACAGTGCTGGGCACCAACAACCCACCCAAGAAAACACCTGCCCTTCCCCAAAAACCTCAGAGAAATTATAACCACTGGCAGGTACATGCAGCAAGCAGATGGGAAATGCTATGTTAGAACAGTAGTACTAGGCACGGTGGAACTCTAGCAAGAGTTTTGTGAAAACCACGGCAGATGGAAATTATCAGGAACAAGTAAAAGGATTCCCCACTACTGCCGCATCGGTTGTTAGCTGCCATCCATTACTTCTGCAGCATCAATGCAATCACTCATGTCCCAACGGTTAAAGAATTAATCATAGTAACACTTACATTTTTAAATCTGCAGAAAGGGACTGTTATTCTTTTCCATCTGCTCTCACAAGCTACACTAAGTCTGAGGTAAAAAGAGAGGGAGGGAGGGAAGCGCAGAGAGAGGGATTTCTCTTACATAGTATGGCTGCCACTATTAAAAACAAGACAGGCAGAACATGCTGTGGATCCGGGAGGGCTCTGGGAAGAGCAGGAACTCCATTCATCAATGCTGGAGATCCTTCCACTCAAGTAATATAAGAATTCCCTTTAGAGTATTTCACCATTCTCTCTGAAACTACTTCCCTTCCTTTAAAAATAAATTCTAAACAATATGTGACTCCAAGCTCACACAGATTGCATTCTATTTTAGCTTCTTCAGCCATTAGCACAAGGTGACCATTTCATGATTTGCTCACACATTTTACCCCATCTATTCATTACCGTCCGGCCGCAAAGCCAAATCAAAACTGTGTTTGGAACCAAGTTCCAACTAGGGTTCCTCGCCAAGTAAGAAGTACCCTTCTTGCTTGAATGAAGAACAGAATGGTAGAATGAAGACACTCCTACCATATACAAGAGCAGATGAAAATGTTTCCCCATCCCATTAAACAGAACTTTGAGCAGATGAATAGCAAGAATCTGTAACCTGCTGACAGTGATGTTTAGTCATACCTATTTTCTGGGTCATCCCATCCCGCAACAACCTCAAAAAGGTTCTCTTCAGGACGGGCGGCTACTTTTCTCACATGTGACTGTGTCTAAATTTGAGGAGCACTTTTTACTATTTCTGGGACAAAAGCGGTCGCCATTCTCCATCTAGTCCTCTGACCAAAGGGTGTTAATTTTAAATCCAAGTTTTGAGTACTTTCACCAGATGCAGGCCCTGCATGGCATATCACCTGGGAGCCAGGGATTTATCCTCTTGATAGAGTTGGGTCAGGCAATAGGATTGATTAGATTGCAAGACCTGTGGGGTGACAGTTGTTCTTCCGTTACACAGCTCACAGTTACACAGTATACAGCAGAATCCGACTGAAAGCCCAAAGGAAGAAAGATTTAAGATAGTATCTTTCAATTATCATCTACTAAGTTCTTCCAAAACTAATCTCTTTGCCTTTTTAAAATTTTTTTAAGTCAAACATAGCACTTTCCTGCTCTGTAATGCAAGATATTTAACAATAGCTGTCAATCATGGAAGCTACTAGGGAGAAAGCTAGCACTCAATAAAAAGAACGATGTCTGATGCAAAGATATCTTCCATTTTCTAAAACCAAAACTATCCTGTGATGGGGTTTAGTTTTAGACTATTTTTTGTGCAGATTCAGCTCCACAAACTCCAAAGGAAGTAACTGTGAACTGCATTGAGCCGGGCATGTGATTGGTCCATGACTTTATTTTAAGTAAATAACACCATATCTCACTTTTCACAAGGACTTGTTCATCTGCAATTACACGTCACTTTTACTGGTCACTTTAATCAAATTCTAAAGGGGTTCTCTCAAACAGTTTTGTTCAACTGCTCAGCAAATATTCTAGGATGATTTGGGGAGCAATACAGCTGCCATGTGGCAAAGAAGTGCTTTCTTTCAATTCTCAAAAATGTCAGTACCTTTGTCAACAGATACAGATTCCAAAGAATTATTAGAAGCATATTTTGCAGTAACTAGAGCAATCATATTTATGTTCCAAAATGGAGTACAACACCAATTAAGTGACAGTTGTAGCAACACACTGCATCCGTGAATTACGCTGCTCACAGGAACAACCGTGTTCAGGAATGCACAATGGAAGCAGGAGATAGGTTCAAGATGTTTTGGAGCAGGCTGAATTACAGACAGATGTACATAACAGCATGACCAGTCAAAATCAATTAAAGCAGAAACATACATAAGAAAATAGATGAAGACGATCAAATCTTACTCCTACAATTAACAGACCTTGCAGTGACACCTGTGGCTTTCCAAGATAAGAAATCCGGAAGATCGAAGAAGTAGCCTGCCTTCTCCCAGCACGGTTCTTGCAAGTTCTAACAAAAAAAAAATTTTGGAAAGGCAGATATTAGAGGCCAGGCATTATGATCACACCCTTATTTTAATGCAATTAAAACCCCTGACATTTATGTAAAAATGGCAATTTTCCCGAATCCAATATTCTGATCATCCAGTCCACTCTGTTCACATTACACTGATTTACTGCCTGAAGGACTGAAACTTTCCCCCACCACACACTGATCATAAGAAAAGACTTTCCCATGAAGAACTCACGGAGGCACATGTTTCAGATCACTAACATGGGCTTTCTCAGTTCCCCTATCAGCTGCTCAACGCCAGAGTAGTCTCAAAGTTAACAACTTTCTCAGAAAATATTTGAAGAATGCCCTACTTTCTAAAATGAACTATTTTAAATGTAATACTTTTGAATTGTAAGTACAAGAAGAAAACAAACAGCTCTGCAAGCACAAAAAGAAAGCTTTCCAATCTATTTCAAAATGACTGAAATATGATCAAAGGATGTAAGAACCTGAAAGCTTTTAGTGAAGCTTTTTTCCACAGCTGGGACATTCGGGAGTTCTCAACCGCCTGGATTAACCAGTAACAATCAGCTTGAAGTCCACCCAACAACCCTAGAGTTGCCATCACAGCATGCATATGAATTCACCCAAACAATTAACGGAAGTTTATTTTTGCAACTCTGCCCCTCTGCAAAATTCCCTTGAAATGCGTAACACCACACACAGCACTATGAACACCAAGGTTTCCCTTTGAAAAGAAGTTCAATGTTATTTCTTCGGTTGAGGGAATAACTGAAGATAGTTACAGGAAAACCTTCCAATTAAAGAGTATGACATCTGCAAGCTCCTGATAGCCACGTGACATGTCCAATCTCCTAAAAAATTCTTCTCCCATGATAGATAATTTACAGAGAGCTTCCAACACCACACTCTGCTGAGAGTTAGTGGTCCAGAAAGCAACAAATCTATCAGAAGAGGCCAGTCATAGCACCTGGGCCAGGCTTCCACGAAAACAATCTCCACACTTGCAACAGCTACTGGATAATGATGAATGGGAAGAAAGTTTCCCTGACAGTAATGTTTTATTCCAGTGTGACACCAGGAGTGAGCACGGCCGTTCTGCAATACAACAATACTAACCGACGGCCACCTCTGGCTTCAGTACATTAAAATAACTACAGAATAGCAAACCCAAACAAAAGTCAGCGCTGCCGACCACAAGGTTCACAAATCAGACACTCACAGGAAGATGAGATTGCTTTAAAAATTTCCACCGGCTCTTCAAGCAATTGAAACAATGCAAAGCTTTCTCAGTTAAGCTCAGCTGTTTTACCAGAAACGCAAATCCTAGCTGGGGTCTTCTGGGCACGGAGCTCTGCTAGGCACAGCTTTAGTAAGAACACGAGGTAGGTCACCTCTTGCATCTAGCAGGCCAAGGCAGAGCTGGAAAAGTATTTCAGAAGTGCATGAGATAGGAAACTACATGAGTTCCCATCTCTACATGAGAAATCTGACAGATGAATTTTTTTGCCTACTTGTCTTTTAGCTTTCAGGTCCCACTTTTTCATTTACTCTCCATAAGTTCAGGCCAAGACATTTCTACGAGATTCCACAGCATAAGCTCTAGCAACAGCAACTCCAAGTTCTCCCTTCTCCCCAAAAACATACTGTGGTACACAGCTGAGCATAAGGCCAAAGTATTTTAGCAAAGGTTCTAGTGGCTTTGTTATTATGATTTCTTTTCAAAGTTTTTTTTTTTATTTCCTTTTCCAAATTATTCAGTCAATTGTCAATAACTATCACAACAATTTAAATTATCTGCATTTTAAAAGTTGATGTCAGTTTTCTAGAGCAAAACTCATTACATGCAGTATCAAGAATGTATACGTTGAATTCACAAGAAATAAACTATAACTTAACTTAGATACCATGTGCTACAAAACCAAAATCTTACAAGTCCAGAAAGTTACCAAAATGGAAACTATGAATTCCAGATATTAAGGTGCAACTTTAAATAAAAAAAAAGCAGTATTTTGCTTAGTTTTGGGTCATGCAAAGAATCTGTCTCCCTTGAGTTTCGTTCTTCAAAAGCTTCTAAAACTTATTGGATTTCTACTGAGTTAAAAAAAGAAATCAGAGAAATGAGCCAGTTACAGCTTTTTAATATAAAATGCACAACTTCTAGATGACTGCTCCTAATCACTCAGGTTTGGCTTACCCTCTAAATGTTGTGTGGCTGCTACTCACATTAAATTTAACTTCATAAGTGGATGCAAAGATGCTCCACAGTTTAGAGTGAAGGTCATTCAGCCTGATTATTTTGATAATAATAGCTACTAACATACCTGACAGTCTTCAAGAAGCAACAGGAGCAGTTTGGTTATTAGTGTTAATCAGAAAAGAAATTGGATTAAAAATAACTGTCCTCTTCAAACAAATCTGTTTCAAAGATACTCCTTGGATCCTTATTTTATTACTTCAAGAATTCCCAAAAGCCACATGTTAGTGACACTAAAATATGTTGTTTCATGAACATCCAAATGATTCATTCTTTGCCATCTTGATACTTTGTCATCACTAATTAGTACAGACAAAAAAAATCATAGCATGCCCTGATGTTTTTTCCAAACAAATTTAAAAGTCTCCATGTTTTCGACACTCACTGAAGTTAATTCTAATTTATTTTCACTCGCAGTCAGAAATCTGTGACCACATTAAAAGGATTGCGGAGAAGAGCCGGGAACGTTCCCAGTGCTGTATTCATATCCTGCGACTCGCCCTCTCAACTCACTTGCAATAAAACTAATACAATCTTTCTATTTTCCCAGGGTACGTACAGAATCCCCTTCCTTCACCTCTCTCTCTGATTTGAGGTTTTTTAACAACTACACCTCCAAACAATAACTTTTTTGAGATCTTTACACGTAATCTCAAACACTAGGGGCAAAGAGTTTGAGAATTACAAAGTACAACATCTGATATTCCTAGACAAGAAGGGTCTAGGAGTGTCAGTGATCAGGAAGCTGATACAGAGCACACAAAGGCCTCTATTGCCACTTAGTCCTTGACAAGTCCTAAAGATTATCATGAAGCCACACTGCACAATGTTGTGTTGTGTTAAATGTATTTGTTCACTTCTTAAATGGACCAAAAATACACATAGAGGCACAATTTCACGTGAGCTCTGGCATCCAGTACAATTTTTTGGAGACACCTAGAGGCACATTCTCCTTGGGGAAGCTGAAAGAGCTTTCACATTTGTATTTTACTGGTTTCCTGAGGCAGTCTTTTTCTGTACAGGAAACATACTCTTACTGAGTACGTAATTTTCTTGTAAGATGACGTGATCTTCATGTATCTAATGTTTCTGAAAGGACTTCTTTTTCCGCCAGAAGTAAAATGTGTCTATAAGCACCAAAGATGTCCTGACTTTTGCTATTGCTAATAAAGATTAAATATGAATCACATTACCTTAAATGCCATTATAGACAGCCTTCATATCAAATACCTGTTGGCCATGGGATTAACTGAAGATGGGCAAGAAGCAAGATATCTGATTTAGCAGCCTGCAGTTCATGGCTACTTATCAGCCAGGACCCACACATTCAAAAATTAGGCCACTGGTGTGTCAGCAACTTAGATAAAAACCAGGAGGGACAGAAAGAAGCAGAAAAATGTTTTACCATAGAATGTAAACAAGAAAGCTGGTGTGAGCATTCAAGTCCCACATCAGGTCAAAATCTAAGTCATCTGAAAATCAGGAGAGAGACTTGTTCATCGAAGAACCATCTGCTTTTCTCAATTCAACCCCAAATTTGACTCTCAGTCTTTCAGGCAATGTAGTGCATCAGTATCTCTTTTTCTAAATTACAGAAAACAAAGATACCTCGTGTGAAAGGAAGAAAGAGAACAACTGCAGAGACTTAATGCGCACACTCATGGGGGTATAAGATGCTGATGTCCCATGCCCTACTCCAATTCAGACAAAGCAAGGACTTAGAACTTGGATGTCCCACACTTCAGATGGGCTGCCAAGCCATGCGACAGAGCTTTTCTGAGATACCTAAGATAGGCTCTGAGCTGAAATTCTATCATTGTTGCAAACTGATCGATTTTGCAACTATTCCTTGCACCCTAATCGGTAAAAAAAAGTAACTAACTGAATTATCAGATTCATCTCGAGGCTGTAAATTGGGGGAGAGGGGGTCTTGGAAAGCAACCTCTTAGAGTAAGGCTACTGCTGAAGGTGGTGAAAACTGTCTTGCTGCAACACACTCTCTCTATCACCAAGACACTGTCTTAGACGCATGAAGGTATTTTCAAATCCCTGAGGCACCCTGAGCATAGCACCCTACATCAGGCAAGTATCAGAGTTCAGGTCAGAAAGAGCTACAGAAGGACAGAGTAGGCATGTTAAAGGCTAAGTTGGCAGAAGCTGTAACACGGCAAGAAGGACAATCTGTGTGCATGGTGTGAGCCTCACCACACTGCAAGGGAGTGGAGAAAGATGCCTGGGAAACAAAGCAGGACATACTTGGGGGTGTAGGTGCTTCAAACCTCACAGCTGTTAATCCTTTTTTTAGATGGTATTTCTGCTTGATTAGCAACTGCAACTAAAAGCCAAGCTCAACAGTCCAAAGTACAACTTATCCATACATGTCTGCACTATGCATGGGTTTTGATAACACAGAACTGTGAAAACATTTACAAACAATTCTAATCAAGAGTTCAGTTCCAAACTCAGTAGTGTGGACTCCTCCTCACATAACATGGAATTTGTTATTTATTTTAATGGAAAAATATTGAGTCACATTCAACAAAAAAAAAAGACAGCTGCAAAGGCAGCAAGCAACAGAGAAGACATGCACCAATGAAGAAGCTACTCCCAAACTAAAGCCAGTATGTCCACTATTCTTCTTCCTAGAGACGTTTTAATTGTTTCTGCAAATTATCCCATTGGTAGCTGCAAGCCACAGGTGTGCAGAAAGAAGCATAAACTGGCAGCTGTAACTGAAGATGATCTGTAACATACAGAGAGATCACTGACCACTCTGCCAGGGGAAAAAAAATTACTCAAAAACTATTGATCAATTGCAGATGGATGATATACTAGTCAGTCACACTGCAAGGTCATTTTTTTTTGCTAAAGGGAGGCTCTTCTTTGCTCTTATGGACCATATTAAGAACAGAGTTGTGTATAGGACAACAGCATTTCATATGGAGACAGTTACCAGCAAATACTTACTCCCAGTCCAGCATCCCCCACCCTTTTAGAATAAGCATCTCTGATTTAACGGGACTAGTATTTCTTAGAAATAGCTGATTTGTAATGTCATTAGCATCAGGAAAACATAACAAGCATCCTTTTGTTTTGGCACAGCTACAATAAAATTTCCAGCCAGAAATTATTAAACAAGATTTTTTCTTTTGCTACCTCTGGGAAAATAAAAATACTAACAGGCCAATTCCTTCACTGCAGCTTTCATACTGCTCTCCCCACTGTCCCGTTGGTTTGCTGTAGCGTAGACATCCCTACAGTCACACTGTACTGACAAACACTTGCAGCACAGTGCTTTCCAAGTGAAGGAGTATGTACCTACATTTTCAATTCATAAGCACACATCTACCTACCAGAATTACTTACACACTCATTCAGGCAGTGAACATTCAATTTCTTTAGCCAAAGCCAAAGCCAACAAAACAGTACAACCCGCTTAGCAAAGCTTTAAAAAAATGCATCTGCAACTACAGAATCATCGAATCATAGAATGTTCGGGGTTGGAAGGGACCTCGAAAGATCATCTAGTCCGACTCCCCTGCCAAAGCAAGATCACCCAGGAACGCGTCCAGGCAGTGTTTGAAAGTCTCCAGAGCAGGAGACTCCACACCCTCTCTGGGCAGCCTGGGCCAGGGTTCCGGCACCCGCACAGGGAAAAAGTTTTTCCTCACGCCGAGGTGGAACTTCCTGTGTTCTAACTAAAACCCATTATTCCTCGTTCTATTACTATTGCAACTATTGCAATAATGTTTTGCAAGATAATTCTAAACAATGAAGAAATCTAAGGAAGTAACAGCAAGAGGAGTGAATTTAACTGGTTATTTTGAAAGACCCGGTAACCAGGCACTACTTTCCCTTTCAGTGCAATTTACATGTGAGCTTATCTTATTGACTTCAGGAAGACTTTATCAGAATTATCTTTCAGCTAGTTCCTAAATATTTGTGAAAGGATAATGATTCTTTATTTCAACTCCATCTACAGTTGAGGGTCTTAATTCATCTGACCACGTTCAAATGTGACTGTATCCATGGAAATCAGCTTTTTAAAAAAGATCCCATATCCACATATTGGTTCACATTACAGATTTAACACTGGGCTCTCTTTACCACCACACATGGTCCACAGAGGCAGAGAAATACAATGCTCCTCGTAAGCAGACCACAGATGTGCACACTTTAACAAGACTGCCCCACAGGCTACACAGTAGCTGCATTCACTTGATCATTTACTGCAAACAGCTGTCCCCGACACACAAACTGCACTTGCAGTGATGGCTTTGTCATATGAACACCTATCTGCAATCACAAACATCAAGACCACCTAATTAATTTCACGTAGACCAACCACAAGGTGCCAGAGGATAAAATGATTCAGCAGCAACCAAACTAAACTGAATGTAAGCCAATACAATTTACACAAAAGATCTCAAAAAGCCTATCATGGCCTTCCTAGTCTCAATTCAAAACCAAAATGGAATAGAGATGAAGAGCTGGAAGAGCAAAATATACTCTGAAGCCTCTAGTCTCTAGTTAAATCTTTTTTCTGCATACAGTGGGAATGTAAAGGGATGAAAAGTTAAAGAGAAAACATTATATGGAAAAAGAGTCAAAAAAAGAAATAGCTGAGAGTAACTTGTGACTTCAAAGAAAAATTACATCATCACTCTGCAAATAAATATAGTTCAAGTGTAACATGAAAGCCACAAGAGATAAGGACCAATATCCATGTCTTGTATCTACATCAGCTCATTCCTCATCGTGTGTGAGATCATCTTCAATTCTAGTAACAAGATGATGGAAATGGAGAAACACAGTCAGGTCACCTTGGTTCTCTCTCCTTCTCCTCCCTCTTCATCACTTCCAAACAACTCAGAGTAAATTTGCAAAGTCATATTCTTTAGTGATACTTTTAATTGCTTAGATGAAAATTCTCCAGGTAATATCAATTCAGTTCTTCTCTTTGAGAGACAACCTAACCACCCAAAACTTAGCAATGCTGCTGATCTGACCTATGGCAGACCTTTTCACACAGGGGTCAAGTTTTGAGATACTACAGTTAGGAGAGTCTGGGGCAAAAAGTGAGAAGACAGGATCTCCTAATGTGGCCTTCCATCCTCAGGTTAGCATCATAGAAAGTGCGTACACTGCTAACAAGGTACACAATTAACCTGCAGGTATAACAACAGTCTCAAGGGTCATTCACCTTAAATAACTTACTTCCAAAAGTGCATCTAGTTAGTCTCCGAAATCACTAGTCTCCTAAATGACTCTTAACAAACTAATTTATTTACAGGCACATTTGTGCAACTTATCTTCTATTAGCAAGTCTGCAGCTTCATATGGTTGAATCCACAGAATATTAAACAGGGAGGAGTCAGGGGAAATCTTAAATATTTATCAGTTAAGCAATAAACTCAAACATTTTTATTTATGCCAGCCTAAATAAACTTTGAAGCTCAAGAAAACAGTGTTAAGAGTTCCAAGAAACTGAGGATCCACTGAAAGGAATGTATTTCACTAGGACTAATTTTAAGGTTCTTCCAGTTACATGCTGTTCAGTTTTACAAATACATGAGGTTTGATTAAAAGAAAAATATAAAATATATTCCCAATGACATAAAAGTTAACTCTGCTGATTCTTTCAACGGATTTATAAATTGTTCTTAATTGTTAGTACCAGATTATTTTATCATAACTTCAGATATAAAGGCATTACTTTCCTCAGGGCACTCTCTCCTCAAAACCTAGATCTCTGCAAGCAGATATGGAATGCAAAGAAGACTAATCCCAGGCAAAGATGTACAAGGAGAAAACAGCAAAACACTCAATAGTAGAAACAGAATTCCTGGGGAGTTCAAAAAAAGTTTGAGGAAATTCAAGGCGAAAGTCAACAGTGAATCTTCATATATCTGAACTGAAGTGTGACTGCGCAAAGTGTATGTGGTGGTGGAGGAGCCCTCCTTGGGGCAGATTTTGACGTCAGCACCAGCCACTGTGTTCTTGTTTGTATACAAAGTGCAGTGAGCTGAGACAATCTGGTACTTACTGATCTCCCCTAATAGGGCAGTGAGCTGAAGGAATCCAGTACCTTCCTGTCCTGAGCACAAGTACAGGAGTTGGGGCAATGAAGCACTCCTTAACCATAACTGAAGCTCCTGTCACCTGGGAAACGTACCCACAACTCGTCCTGCCCGGATCACAGCCCACTCTGAAGAGTGCCAGGATTGCCTGACAAGAATAACAGCCACGTCAGAAAAGTACAGACCAAGGTCAATCACCTGGTGACCCTATAAATACCGAGCCTAAGGGATGCCCTTTGAGCTCTTTGGGATTGCAGCGGGCTGTGACTCGGCATCTCCACCTGAGTTGGGGCACGTCTCAAGGCAGACTCTGACCACCCACTGCTAAGGCCAACACAGGGACAGACAGACTGTCCGCTTGTAAAAGCCAAAGGGAAACGTGAGTAATTTGCTATGACCTGCAGAAAACGAAACATCATAGGTTAACCTCTATATCTGTGTGTTTGTGTGAACTGATCAGAGAGCTTTGCTGAAATCTTAACTCAATCACTGCACTGACTAAAAAAAATCATTGACTGATTGATCATATAGCCTGATCTTCTACTACACCACTGGAAACCCTGTGCCCAAATTCTCTTACACATAAACAGTTAACCAAGTCTGGCACTAAGATTGGATCTAGCCACACATATACTCCTCTCTGAGAAGGAGTTGAGAGAGCAAGGGGGTCCATTCTGAACTTTGTGACTTGACAGGAGGGGCTCCCTTACTCTCTTCAGTCCTTGGGCCAAGGCCAATCGCATGAGGGCCAAGGCCAAATGCATGAAATTCAATAAAGCCAAATGCCAGGTCCTGCACCTTGGCCACAACCACCCCCAGTAGCGCTACAGGCTTGGGGAGGAGTGGCTGGAGAGCTGCCAGGCAGAGAGGGACCTGGGGGTGTTGACAGACAGCCGGCTGAACATGAGCCAGCAGTGTGCCCAGGTGGCCAACAAGGCCAATGGCATCCTGGCCTGTATTAGGAATAGCGTGGCCAGCAGGACTAGGGAAGTGATTGTGCCCCTGTACTCGGCACTAGTGAGGCCACACCTCGAGTCCTGTGTGCAGTTCTGGGCTCCACAGTACAGGAAGGGCATCGAGGTGCTGGAAAAGGTGCAGAGAAGGGCAACCAGAATGATTAGGGGACTACGGGGTATGTCATATGAAGAGAGGCTTAGGGAGCTGGGGCTGTTCAGCCTGGAGAAGACAAGGCTGAGGGGAGACCTTATTGCTCTCTCCAACTACCTGAAAGGCAGCTGTAGTGAGACGGGTGTTGGTCTCTTCTCCCTGGTGAATAGTGATAGGACAAGAGGGAACGGGTTCAGGTTGCACCAGGGGAAGTTCAGATTGGATATTAGGAAAAACTTCTTCACCAAAAGGGTGGTGAAGCATTGGAATGGGTTGCCAAAGGAGGTGGTGGAATCACCATCCCTGGACGTGTTTAAAAAACGGTTGGATGTGGCACGTGGATAGATCGGTTTAGTGTTAGGGTGGTGTAGGGCTGTAGGTTGGAGATGATGATCTTAAAGGTCCTTTCCAACCTTTACGATTCTATGATTCTATGTCTGTGTAAAATCATCCCAGCCCAATCCCAAGTCAATTTTCCCTTTCTGTATTTCTCTTTCTGAAGACCAGTTGTCACAAATAAGCAGAAGCACAATGGGAATTCCAGTTTCAACTTTGCAAAGCTTTCAGACATTCACAGTTAAAAAGGGTAAAATTAACCCAAAATGTGTCTTTCTGCTTGCTAATTTTGTGAGTCTCCCAAAGGATGTGAAAGCCAAACTTCCTTTTGCCAGCTTGTGCATCATCACTAGCTTAAGAAATAATCCTGCAAACAGAATGGATTTTTTTTTCTTGCAGTGTATGAGCTACATCAAAATTTCACTCTGCCACACCTCTGGGAACTGTGCACTATTAGGAGGAGGAAAATACACTGCACACAGAAAAGAGAGATGATACAATTCAAAAAACATGAAGGAAATGTTAAGTACCATTTTATAGGTAGTTTTGCTGGCATAGTTTGATTATCTATAAAATACTAATAAAAAAGAACCTGAAGAGATTTCAGTAATTTATTTTTTATAGACCACCTTAAGACACTGCACTGAATAACAAGATATCTGTAAACTGGTGTTTTAGCTCTCATTTGGAGAACCTGACATTCAAGTTACTGTAAAATTTGCCTTCCTTGGAAAAAAGCAAGAACATCTGCATAACGTGAGGCTGAATGTAAGCTCTAAGGCTAGCATGAACTTTTGCTGCTAGCCCTAAAAGTTATGCAGTACATGGGCACATTACTGTGACTGGCACTGAGAATAAACCGTCACTTTTCATACTACTCCTTTCAGCCTCCTACTTTGCATCAAGTATAGAAGCAGTAAGCAGAGACTCAATCACACATCCCTCCAAAGCTAAAAATGTTGAACGCTACATGCCCACATCTCAACTGATTACAACAGACTCCATAATAAATGCTATTGTTCCTTCTCAGGAGCTAGTTGAGGTGCTCCTGCAGATGTTGCTTAAGATGCCTGAGTTAAGCAGGGTAAGCTTAAGCGGTTTAAGAGCATGTTTTTGCTAGTCCACTCAGGATGCAGGAACTGTCGCGTGAGCAGCTCAGCAAGCAGATAGTGAGGTAAAAAAATCTGCCTCAAGGATAATAATCTCTTTAGCTGGTGCGTCAGGAGCTGAAAGGGGACATATGAACAAGCTCTGTTCTGTAATGCCCTTCTGCCAGGCAGTCTCTGCTACTGGCTGCCCTGCAGGGTAAGGGGAATTCTATTTCCTACCCATTTACTCATGGAGGGAACAAGCCCTGCCATGCTTGCGGTCCCCTTTAAACTACAGCAATGACGAGCGAGGACTTTGAGGCCATAGCATGACTTACACCTCTGGGTGACCTTCAGGAAGAAGAGAACTAGTAGATAGATATTCATATGTCAGTATAGCATCCACAAACCAATATTAATTATACTTTACTATCATTAATCTGTCAGTAGCTGCTTCTACCAGTTAATTCCTTTGACTTTCCCCAGTCTGCACCTTGTTACTATATCATGTTTCATGTTTGTAAGGACGGGAGACTTTGACTGCTGAAACTGGCAGCAAGTAATTTACATGTGGGCTTTGTTAAAATGACAGCAAGCATCACTGAGGCCAAATGTAAAAGCCAGATTGGAGGAGGTTATAAAAAATTCAAGTGGCAAGCATTTCTCCTTTTATCTGACAGTTATTATTAAAAGGCCATATGTCATTCCATAACACACAAAATTTAACCACAAGAGACAGAGGTAGAGTTTCACATTATGAGCAGAGCACCAGCCCTCTCCAGATGCTCAAGTCTATGGATGGAACAGAATTAAGCTGAAGCTCTAACTGAACAATTTCTCTACCATCAGGCAATGACACCACTGTCGGATGAATTGCCTCACAGACAGTACCTCTGTCCAGGACACCCGATGCTGAGATGCTACTGGTCCAAATTGCTATAAATCCATCCCCAAAGCAGCACCTACAGCCCTGCAAGCATGACAAGCTGCAGTAGTTGGAGGAGGAAACACACCTCCGTGACTAAATCCTAGGATACTCTGGGGACTCATTCCTTACCTGCAACTAAAGCTCTATGTGTATCTAGCCTTAAAATTAGCTACAAAAGCCATATGAAATGCTTCTATCAGCAAGCACGTAACTTCAATAAAACCAAAGATATTTCTTAAAAAATGAGAGGAAGAAAGAAGCTCAAAACATTTTCATCACAACTTAAGGCTGGCCTCACTTTGAACATCTTTGGGTTCAACACTAAGGCTGAGGACTTTTGTTTTAGAAATTTCATTCTCAGGAATTCACAAGCAAAGGGCATTAATCATTAGTAAAAATGCACCAGTGTCTTAGATGTACTCACTTCCTTTATCCACAGCAATTTAGGCGGTTGCATTTCCACAGACATCACTCCGCCTACATAGCTCAAAACCCTATGTCCTGTTGCATTGATGCGCTCAACTTGATTGGCTGCACGATGGTCCATCCACATAATAACATTCCTATAGTTTTGTCCTTGAGGAAAAAAAAATATATTATTTTAGGTCACTAATATGGGTTCAAATACACCTTAGAACTGTGAGACTGCCACAGCAGTGTAATAGTGTTCAGTGCGTTCTTGTCTTTTTATTTAACAACAACATTGTGCAAACTCAAAGTTCTTGGGGATATCAAAGAATAAAAAACAAGAACTGAACTTGACTCAGTCGACCAAAATAGCCCCAGACATCATTAGGCACTGAAGAGACTGCAAGGGACTCTCAAACTGAAAAATAATAATCTCATCTAAATTTAGTGAAGGACATTTTGGGGGCAAAGCTGTGGGGTTTTTTTGAGAAGGATAGGAGCAGATGACAAATACATCTGAGAATAGAAAGGGAACGTACACAGAATTGTGATTATGGCTCTGTAACCACTGATTTACCACACAGCTAATCTTAAATGGGACCCACTGAAAAGACGTGCATCACAGACTTTTCTTGAGTCTTCCGAATCATCCACACAAAAACTAATTAAAAAATAAACTGTTTAGAAAAAGGTTACAGACTGTTTCTGAAGTTTAGCACTGTCCTAGACAAAGGCAGAACAGCAGTATTGTGAAATACACAGGCTGAACCTCCTGCCTGCAGCTCCATGACAGAGGAAGCTGTTAGACTATAGTAACACTAACATTTTTAGCATTCCTTCAGCCAGTGTAGATGGGCATCTATACACACTATAAAGGCAATGATTAGTACAGTCTGACAGGGAAGAAACATGCAGAAAAGAAAAATAAGCATAGATTTGCCAAAGAAGCAGTTTCTCTGCGACAAGATGAATGAATTTGATCTTACGATACCAAACATTTAGGCAAACAGTAACTAATGCTCATCTCAAATTTAATTTTGCAGTAGAATTAAAGTAGTAAAACCAGAAAAAAACCCACATCCCCTTGTAAAAAAGACTTTCTGTCATCTAGATCTCCAGCCCCATAACTTGGCATTTGGATGAAATTGTAAGTTGACTCACATCAGTGGCAAAACATGCACAGTAACACCAATTTTTGTCCTGGAATCCTACCTTCACAGTTCACTGCCAAAGGTTGGAACTGTTTATCCACAACAACAAGGGAACATGTAGCATCAAAACCAACCCCTCGAATCTGGCTAGCATCGACTCCACACACAACTTTCTGCAAATATACAAAACACGCATTAATACAAATATATCCAAGTACATGCAGGCACCACGTGAACTAATGAGTCCAGAAAATGAGTTATAAGTTAGAATGGCAAGTGCAAACTCTGAAATTTTTGACATTCAGTATTCTTTAACACCTCTAATCAAAAATATACCAAATTACAAAATATTCTTCAGTCTTCAAAACTGCGTTCAAACTTCCAGAGAAGTTCTCTGATAGCTTTTTAATCTTACTAGCCACAGTTCTGGATAAAAGCTGAAAGCACAAAAATATCAGGAAAAAAAGGTAGCAGAAAACTAGCAATGTTAACTTTTCTCTCTTTTCTAAAAGCCTGGAGTTGAGCTGTACATGAAACACAGACACGGGACTAGAGCCAACTGTTCCCATCAGTTACTTCACTCAGTTCCCACCTTGGACGCAATGATCTTCTAGAACTTCTCTAGTAATAATGTGACACAGCTTTTGGTCTTGCCATAGTGAATAGTCCCAAAAAATAAACCTGGTCAAAACCTGCAGCAGTGACAATACCTCTGCAATGCACACCTTTTCAAAAGCTCTACTACCAGGAGTTCAGATACTATACTTTCTGGAAGATTTTCAAAAAAAAACCCCACTACCCCAAAAGGTATGAACTTCCCAGCTTCCAGCAGCACTGGAAAAAAAAACACAACACCCACATGGACTAAGTGTCAAGTGAGGTTGCAAGACACCTAAAATGTAATGTAGTAATAAATTGTCACTTCTCAGCAACAATAAAAATATTTTTATTTTAATTAGTACTATAATGAAAGACTTTCACTAGACTTGCTACAGTGCCAGTCTCTTACTGGCTCTGTAAAGCTATAGTTTCAGAGACCAGATTTTATTGCTTACACATAAGAGATTGTATTTAAAGAGGTCCTGAGCAAGAACAAAGAGAAAAATCAAATAAGCAACGACTTGCTCTGCTGTACCATCAAGCTGTTCTTCCCTGTCTCTCCCATCACTCCATTTTTTTCCCTCCTTCCCCCTCACCTCATCTCCTTCATCTCAGGGCATTTCTGCAGAGCCAGGCTCATTAATGTTTGAAAATGCTGATCAATAACAAGAGAATGGGTGAACTGTCCATCTGCAAATTACCAAGCATATCATCAATATTTAAAAAGCCAACCTCAGAACACGGAGCAGGCTGGGGCTTTATTAAGAAGGATGAAATGGCCTACGTATGCACTGCCAAGCAAGGTCACTAATTTACTTTTACCACCAGCACGTACACGCAGATCCCTGGATCAGAGGGTACAATTCTTCCCTTATAGTAACATTCATTTCAATCTGGGTTTATGCTTGATTCTATCCACAAATGTATATAATTTATTTTGGTCTCATAATATTGGATCCTCCTGTAATGAGGATCACAGGTGACAGACATTTTCGGCACCATCTACAAACCAGATTACAATTTCTCTACAATAAATGCTCTTCTGTGCCTCCAGTGCAGCACAATGCACTTCTTTAAATATATGCACTAGCAGGTTCTGAGCAACCTTGACTCCTCAGAGAACTGTCTCATGGCTAGAATATACACCAGTGAAAAAAACTCCACAGACGTGAATCCTCAGGGCAGCAGGTAAGTCCCTCCCCCGAGCTAACATCACAAAGGAAGGCCTTTTAGTCGATTTTTCAACAGTGGCACAAGCTTCGTTCACTCTGGCCTTCAGCCTCTCACCTACGTAACAGGTAACAGCCTTACCACGCCTTTAAGGCTCACAGAACAGAATGTTAAAGGCCAGAAACTGGAAGACCTTGAACTTTCAAAACTCCAGGAGCTACATGAAACATGTATCTCCTTCATTTTCTTTTTCTTCACATACCTTTGTGACTGAGCAACAAGCAGCCCATATGTCTGCAGAGGATTGCTCGTAGTGGTCTGGCTGGGGCTCCCAAATTTGAATTGGCTGCTCTGCATGTGCCACTACTGTCCCAAACTCGTCGACCAAAGCAGCACGAACACTTCCTGACCCAACATCAATTCCAACATAGTATTTTACTGGAGTCTGCTTCTTACTATGCATTTTAATAAAATCTGTAGGGGAAAATAAAAGGCGTTAAAAACAGATTAAATGACTGATGATGGAAATCTGTGCTGAACAGGACAGGAGAGATGCTGCAGAGGTACTTCACTTGATAACTCTTTTTTGCAGTAAGTCTTCAATTGGCATTTTTTAATTAATTTGAATTTTCAAGTTTTGACTAGTTACACCATTATTCTTCAAATGTTTGTACATAAGTTGCATGGCACAGAAACACCTCAAAAGCAAACTGTAAATTTGCATGCAAGAATACGCATGCTACCCTAAGGTTCACGCAATCATACAATCAAGGAAATGAGCTGTGGTTGTACAATATCGCATCTACATAAACGGAAGAAGAGGGCAGGAGAGAGGAAGGGAAGGAAAGGGTATGGTCCCAAGCTCACCAGCAAGGAGCTGGTCCTTTACACAGAGGGAAAATTTCAACCCAGAGGGGAAGCTGCTGATGCCTGGTAAATTGGATTCACCTCTGGACAAAACTGCAAGAACCACCACAGGTATGTCATTGCCTCAACACACAGAAATCATTCTCCTGAAGCCCTGGAAGGGGTGGTGTGTTGGCTCCACTGAACCTTGACCTGAGGAGGAATGAGGAGCCAAGAGCTGCTACCTCCCCTAAAGCCAACGAGCTAATGGGTGGCATATTAGCGCTGAACGAGACGGTGAGTCAGGCTGAATTTCTGCAGAATCTGAAAACTGTCGTACCTCTCCCCCTAAAATGCTTAAAAAACAAACTGGTTAGGTTTTTAAGAGCTATCCACCATTAATCCACATAGTCTTAAAGATTTAGAAAATAATTTGCTGAAAACGTGTTATGAGAGCATCCCAGGAAACTCAGCCTCATCTCTGACAACCTACAAGAACAAAGTGAGGTTATTTAATTATTCACAAGGAGCTGCTTATTTCACTATATTATGTTTAGCTACTTGACATTTAATGCAGTGACAAATGCATTGTACTTAATTTTTCACAGTTTGTCCTTAATTAATAGTTAACATTTACATTTTAATCAAGTTGGAAGAATGCTACGTAAGAGCTGACACGAAGTATTTGGAAAGTCATACAAGGACCAAATTTAGTGCTTGTATGAATCTACGAAGTCTCTAAAGCCCACAAAACTCAGCTGACACACAGCTTCTGATTCCCAGAAAATGAATGTATCAACTATAATTCAATGAATACAGTAGAGCACCAAAGCAGCTCTCTACTGAAAAACAGCCCACCTCTCCCAAAGAAGTGATCTGGATTATTTCTGTATATGGAAGATGGGTCAGTTAGAGGAAGGGACACATGCAAAGGGAGAAAGATTTGGGAAGTAGTGCTTAGTACAACAATACGATTATTCACATTTCTAATTAATCTTTTTTAAAAGTAACTAGAGTTTAGTGGCAAAGTATACCAAAAGACTGATAGAAAAAGCAGTGAAACAGAAAATGGTGAAAGTTCTTCTTACCATCAGACAATAACAGTTGATCACACACCTATGTAAAATGTACTCCACAATGCTTTTTTATTTGTTTTATTTACACGAGACAGAAAAAACAAGCCTTTTTTCCGCATGAAACATCCTGAGTACAGGTCAGTGTCTGTCCTGGTGTGTCAGGTTGAACATAGCACTGGCTGTTTGCATCTATGGTTGGCTTGTAACCACTGCTGCCGATGACTATCACAAATCTATAATCACTGAGGGTTAGAGGTAGCAGGTGAAATAAAGATGAAGAAAGGCAGAGTAGAGAAGTCCCTTACCTCAGAGAAATCCAAGCATCATTCTGGGTAATAATTAAGCAGTGTAACAGCTGAATTAGGACAAAGTTTCATTTGCACTTAGTGTAAGTCAACACCTTTGGCTAAAGAAACCTACTCAGCTTCCCCTAATCGTACCCCTTAAATGGTTCACAGAAATGTGGTCACTCTGTGGAGTCCTGTTACCACAACCTGTCCCATACGATCATTTTGTACTGCCTGAATCTCTCACTTGGTGCTTCGACTGCCACTAGTGGGGACCAAGGACCTTTGTTTTCTTCTTTGCTTGGCAACATTTGCACAAGGAAGTTCTGACCAGCAGCCCAGTAGGAACCAAAGCAGTTATCAGACCACATTCTGCACGCACCATGGCATGGTCGCTAGAGGAAGCTGTTACAGATGATTAGCTTCTAACAATACAGGAAACTAGAAAAAAATCAAAGCTATAGAGCATATTGCAGTACCGACAAAAATACCAGCTACTCTCTTTAAGCGTACTAATTCTGCCCACTAGATTAGGTGCAATACACACTAATCTTGTTAAGCAAGGTCATCCGTTCAAGCGATGAGCAATCGGCTAAAAATAATGGTGTGCCATGAGTCTAACACCTAGGAATATTGGCAAGAAAGCTCGCTTTATTTTCTTGGCCCGGGCTCTATGACCTGGTCAGACTAACAAAAGCTAATGTCTCTGTCACAGAGAGGACAATTCTCCTGATATCAGTGATTAATACTGCATCTGTCAGCTGGGGATACTTACAGCACTCTGCATCTTCCTCTTAGCCCTTGGCTGTAAAAGCAGTTTTAAGACATTCTTTTCAACAGATGATGTTCACTTTTTAATTTTGCACTCAAAGCTTAAAAGCCTGGCTGCAGATACTGCTAGCTACTCGTAAGAAATTTTACTATAAAGAAATTGCATAAGACTGTTCCTGATGCTATCTCACAAATTTCCCTGTTTTTCCCTATTTCGGCACTGCCTTTAGCTGCTGACTCATAAAAAGATGAGAATAAACCACAAGCTGCAAAGCAGATTTATTTTTTTTAAGCCCAGGCAAATCTTTCTTATTTGCCTTCCACAACATACAAATAGCAAAAGGACTATTTTACATCCTGCCTCCTTCTCACGCACACACACAATACTACTCTGAATTTCTTCTTCTTGCCTTTGTATGGCAGCCTCAATTTTAGCTCATTAATGTGTTTTTGCTACTCAAAGAACAAGCTTAACAGATGTTAGAGAATTAAGCTCACAGTACCTCCTACTCAGCACTTAAAATTATGGCTTTGCACTGGATTCTTCCCACAAACATTTGAAACCTGGAACTCAATCAGCCCATGTAATGTTTACCTTCCTTTTCTCCTTACTAAGCAACCAGGACTTGCATGTGTGAGTGACTGAGCAGGAAGCAGAATTTGTTTATATGCTCAAGCAGCACCTATCAGTATGTGCGTATTGATGATTTTCTTTCCATAAATCAGCCCATATAAGAGAGAGTTAAGTGACAGAGTCCAAAGCCAAGAACCAGCAACCTATTTTCCCTGGTCTTTCGCTGAATGAAGCCCACCTAGATTTACAAAGCCATACTTCAATATCTTATGAAAAAATGCTAAGAGTATATATTAACTCCTTTTTCAACCATTAAGTTATCACGGCTGTTTGAAGTATAGCATGTCTCTCCAACAGGATCTGATCTGCTTGCAAAACATAATTTGATACCAGATACAATCCAAAATGAAGAAACTCTTTAATGGAATTCAGAGGTAGAAGAAGATCCAAGCCCAACTTCTTGCTTTGGAATAGGAGGGACTTGAACATCTCTCCTACGAAGAAAGACTGGGAGAACTGGGACTGTTTAGTCTGGAGAAGGCTGAGAGGGGACCTTATTAATGTGTATAAATATCTGAGAGGTGGGTGTCAAGAGGAAGGGGGCAGTCTCTTTTCAGTGATGCCCAGTAATAGGACAAGGAATAATGGGTGTAAGCTAGGACACAGGAAATTCCACCACAACATGAGGAGAAACTTCTTCACTGTGAGGGTGACAGAGCCCTGACCCAGGCTGCCCAGAGAGGTTGTGGAGTCTCCTGCTCTGAGGACTTTCAAAACTCACCTGGATCCGTTCCTGTGCGGCTGCCCTAGGGGATCCTGCTCTGCCGGGGTGGGGCTGGACTAGATGATCTCTAGATGTCCCTTCCAATCTCGAAAATTCTGCGATTCTATGAATCCAGATGTTGTTGTTCATTGTCATGTGCAAAGAAAACTCTGCTCTGCAAATAAAACTTTGGTTTGGCTTGTGTCTCTACTGGATCCTTAGCATATAGCTTCTGCAGTCCACACAATCATGAGGAAAACAGCAAACCAGAAAAGCCACTGAAACAAAAAGTCCTAAAGGCCCAGTCAGACAATTCCTTGAGTGACATATTCCTAACCAGACACCAAAATATTTGATGCACAGATTATGTATGTTTATGGACTTCCCAAGTGACGGAAAGCAGTGGTGATAATACCACTACCGTCTATACCTGTGAAGTATCTAATTTGGCTTCTTGCAGCCAAGAGAAAAGGCCCCCAAAACTTCAGTACAGCTTTCCCTGTACACTGCAGAATTAGGGAATCATATTTACAACTTATTATTTGAATCTGCAAACAGAAAGAGAAGGAGAGAGAAGAAAAGTAATTTTTAACAGACATGTCCAGCTTGACCATGTTACTCCATGACTATAACTGGTAAGACAGGACAAGAAGCCAAAATTCCCTCCAAGCACTAAATCAGCAATGGCCTCTTTCTTTGCAAATCACAGCAGGGACAGAATGGCTTTTCAAACAAGCATTTATGATCAAAGGGCTACAGCATATGATAAATATTTATATGGCCTATTAAATAATAGTCTGTACAAATATTATTCAAAATGTGCATGCTGGAAACCACAGACTTCCCAGTTTATCCTTAAACAAATGTGCTAGTTTTCCCACATAGGCAATGAAAAAAAAAGAAGGGGTGAAACTGTCGTTTGCAAAAATATTTCTTTTACAAAAAAGAAAATCCTTAACATTGTTTACTTTAATTTAAAAGGAATGACTAAGTAACCAGATGACTGTTTCATTATGACTAACTACTAAACTTAGTCTGCCCTACCTTACTGCATGGTTATCAAATTGCCAGGACGTACCTGTCTGTTAAAGCTACTGTATAAGAAGGCTGCACACGCACACGCACTCAGGCCGAAGCTCAGAAGTATTTATCAGTGGCAAACGTAGATTCTGTGGTATCATGTGCTTAAATAAAAGTAACTATGAAGGGCTGCCACGTCTCTTTTAAACTTTGATCTTTGGAATGCTGCAGGCTGCCCAGATCCAGCGATCACGGATAAACAGTATTTTTTTAGTAGTGCAGCTGTGCTTTTCTATGGATTACCGAGAAAAAGATTAACAGGCTCAAATTAGGCTTCATAATCTTAGTGTGAAAAGATCTAAATACGTTAAATAAAAGCTTCTTTTCTATTGTAGAAAGAAGATAAAACAAAAGAAGTATTTTTAACATTATATTGGAAATTCAGCACTTTGTCAGCTTTCTAGGGTTACAGTAAACTAACAAAAGTGGTGGGGGTAGAGTGGCAATCTCTTCTTGAAGACAGTGAACTCCCCTTCCTCTTCCAGGATCTTTAATTCCTGTTTGGATGTGAAGAGACAAAGAAGGCACATGTCTACGTGGGAGAGTGGGAGCAGATGGGAAATTCTAACGCTGTGTTGAAGGGCAGTACTAATATAGAATAATACTCTTAAATGCCCAAGGGACAATGCTATAACTATCAACAAGCATTTATTTTTCAGCTACCCAACAGCAAATAAAACAAAACCAAGGAACAAAAGTACACCTCACCTCCCCTTTTCCCTTCCCAAAACAGAAACATGTACATGCAGGAGATCTGTCTTAGGAATGTGAGGACTGTGTTAACAATAATAAAACTGGAATAAAAACCCAAGCTGCTTCTTCACTAAATACCAAACACTTCTAGCTTATTTCATCCATTCTCTGGTAAATTCTGTGGAGCTTTCTCTCATCTTAGACCAACGAAAAATAGCTTCAAATAGTAGAAGAGACCTTAGTTTAGTAGAATCAGACCCCAACTCCCAGTGCCATAACACCTAGAGTGTAACACCAAAATCTGCCTAATTGTCCCCCCAACACTGTAACATAGCCTCAAGAAATCCCACCACAGGACTGAAAAGATTCCACTACTTACTAGTATCTCCTTTTCTCTCTATCAATAATTCACTATATACTAATCTTCTGCAATGTCTCTCCATATCTTTTTTCTTTTTTTTCCCCTCTCTCTCGCAGTGTCCAAGACAAAGCCATTACTTCATTGCTGCCTCCTGTCCTTTAATTCTATCTTTTTCATTTTAAATACTTTCAGGCTGAACTGCTTCCACCGGCTCTCATATAAGGCAAGACACATCCCAGTTTATCCCAGTGCAACTAATTAGCAGAGAAATGGAAGTGACTACGCAAATTATTCTAAGAGATGAGATCCAAAATTTATTTATTTTCAGCTTCTACTGCCTACACAGATACCTCAATCATGAACAGTGGAAAGATGTCAGCATGACCAGCATCAACAAATACCAAGCTCTTAAAGAGACAACAGAGTTGTTTTTCTCTATCATCTGCTCCAGATGAGATTTGTACTAAAACAGAAAAACTACACCCTCCTTCAGCTCCTCTCTCAAACTCACACTGGCAGACAGAGCCCATAATACAATGGATCCAGCAGGAGCAGACATTCTGGACGCTGATTAAAGAGAAGAAGCCTGGCTGCACTGGGTCAGGTGAAAGGTCCAAATAGTAAAGTATCCTGCCACAAAAAGCAGGAGCCATAAGAAAAGCATATGCCTGTCTTTTTCAGCCAGCAATACTTCCCCAAGTCACCTTCTTCCTCCTGGTATCTACAGTACAGGCACTTCCTGAGCCAGAAATTTTATCTTTAGGATTAGCAGATCTTGAAGGCTTTTTCCTCTCCAAACTTGTTTGTGCTCTTTTTGAATCCAGGGAAACTTCTCTAACTGCAGACTACTCTGGCAATGAGTTATAAAGTTCTCTGTAAACAGTGCAAGGAAAAGTCCTTTCATTTGTTCCGAGTGTGCCACCTGCTAGTTGTGTTTGATGTGCCCAAATTCCTAAGCTAGAGGAGACATTAAGCAATTGCTCTGTATTTACCTTCTCCATGCAGTCACGATTAATTACATTGCATTCTGGATGCGATGCCCAGAAGACTCACTGCAGCTGTCTACAGACCGTGGGTGATGATCTCAACTCACAATCTTAACACAGTCAGGTAAGTTAAAAAGCATTTTTCTGCTCTCTGACTGCTCATGGATGTGGCAATAAAAAGTACCATAATACAGGGCAGTACTAAGTACTAATAAGCAACAACTAATGATCCCAAGATGGCTTTGGGCAAGTAGAGATATTGCTCGCAGAAGAAAAATAATGTGTTGGTGTCAAGTAAGAGGTGCTGTGCTGGAGCACCGAGGCAGCTATGGAAGGCCAGGGATTTCAAACTTCCCGCTGTTCCCCAAACAGTGGCCCTCAAAGTGCCTCTATACAAAGGAACCCATGACCTCCTCCCAACTATATGCTTGGAGAATACTTAAGGCTATTGTGCACCCTCATTTACTTTGGAGGGAAGATCAAGGCACCCAGGTGGCTGCTGCATGACCTGATAGGCTCTGCAGTGCAACGAGCATGAGGCTAACGCCGCAATGTGCCTTGCGACATAGACAGGCTCTGAGACCAAAGACAGAGCAGCTCCCTCACTCTGAGAACACGACAGTGGTAAACTGGGCTGCCCCATTTGCTTCCCAGCCTGTAATTATGTCACACAAAAGAAACAAGTTCAGCTCGCTCTGCTCCACTGCTCCTCTAACCCCAGGAACAGCAGGAAACAGCTGCAGAGAGGAGCTCTCAGGAAAACGGAAGGCTGAGCAAGGAGCCACAAGGACGCACAAAATGAGAAGACATGTTGCTGGGGAAACCCACCAGCTCCAAATCCCTCCAGGGCTCTCCTGGCCCTGCTTGGACTGGGTCACCACTTCAAAAGCAGGGTCCAATCCTGCACCCATTAAAGTCAGTGGCACAACTCCCAGCCACATTAGTAGTTCAGGATTAAACTCCTGACACCTGCCAACATCACAGGTGCACTCGCACGTCTGCAGGATTTTGAACGCTTGCCACAACCTACAATTTGTCAAACAGGAAATGTTGATCATCTTATGCCAAGACACAATTCTCACTCAGGAAAACCTAAGGAATTATGAGGGTATATAGCAGCACCCTTTCTTCTCCGCGCTCTGAGAACGGAATCGATACAAATCACACACACTAACCTATTCAGATCTGCTCCCTCCTCCGACACCGCAGCTGCAGGCATCCCTACAGACTGCGCTAATGACCTGGCAGGCAGACGTGTCCCAAATGACACTGCAAAATGTTTGAAGCTCTGAAAGAAGACACTACCTTGTTTACATTGACTGTGAGGGGGGTAAAAAAAAGCCATGTGATTATTACATAAATTCTAGCTGTAACAGCTTTACGACTAGTTGAAAGGAGGTAACAGGCTCCAAAATGACTGATGGATGCAAGAAGCTGGATCCCTCTGTTTATTAATCTAACACTAAGGAAGATCTTTCTTATTCTTGTCTCTGTCACTTAAACCTGCTCCACGCTGGACAGAAAGAACAATCTCCATTCGTTGCCTGTAAAAAAGAGGGAGATCTCTGTACTGTGACTTTTGTATTTTTTCATTCTCTTCTACACTGTAACAGAAATGGAGAAACAAATAAAAAAAAACAACAAAATGCACACACACACAAAAAGAAGCATAAACACATGACTAGCACAATAATATTAATTTACAAAATACCTGTTTATATTATAAAACATAACTTGAAGTAGAATGAAATTCAAAAGGCAAAATTACAGGTCATGTAACCACACAAACACTAGTTCTAAACTGCATTCCTGGAGCAAACCAGCGTCGGCACCAGGAGCTTCAGTGCAGAGTGCACCCACTTACCTGGAATCCTGGGTAAATAAAGTTATTATGCTACTGCAGATACAAAATCAGACAACTTTGGTTAATGCTGATACTGTAATAACATCTGTAGAATCCAGTTCTACATCAAGGTTGAATTTGGCACTAGCTGTGTGATTATGTATCAGCAGATCAGTATAAAAATAATTTGTTCTGAGTTCACAGTTTTATGAAATGACAAAACATCAAAATTAGCATTCTGGCTGAAATCCACTGCATTTCCCATCAAGGCTTACACATTTAAGCAACATCTGAACCAACTGTCTATAATTATTCCTGGCAGATACTGGAACACTTAGGCCACTGGTAAATGCAACAGTGAAATCAATTTTTAAAGACATGCTGTAAACCACTTCTTTCAAGATGCTCAGCCTACAAGTCAAACGTGTCTATAAGCCAAATCCACAGTCTAGTATACAGTATTTGTTCACACTTGCATAGTAAGAGCATGAGAATGACAGCCCTAAGTAATCTGTCATTTTAAAATTAAACATTATTTAGGCTGTAATTCAAAAAACACTAGCCTTGAAGTTCCTGTCACAAGTAGTTAAGAGCAAGCAAGGTTGCACATTAGCTTAGGTTAAAAGAAACACGAATTCTGCACAAAAATCTGATATCTAGATAGACCAGACGTGTAACATGTCTACATCCCTCTCTTTTTTACAGTGAAAGAATCGTATCTCTTCATCACAACCCAGAGAGTTCTCTTCCCTCTCCACGCATATACAGCTGGGGGGGTGTCTGTTTGTTTGTTTTGGTTTTATCAATGCAAAATCTGCTGCCTTAATGATCCTATCAATCTCATACTTTCAAACTCCCACAAAGACAAGCCTGAAAGGGTATCAGGCCAACACCTCTCTGCATATTCTCTGTATATTCTCTTCAATGACTTGCTCAAAATATCTCAGAAGTCAACGGATTGTAAACTTGTTGCCGCAAACAGCTGAAGGCCACAAATTTGCAACCTTTATTTTACGAACAGCCGGAGTACTTGCCCTTTCACATGTGGAAATGCAGAGGTGAAACTGAAAGCAGACACCAAGCAGAAGAGACCAAAAAACAGACAATGCTGACTAGAGATTTCCCTGTGAAAATGAAGCTTAGAAACACATTTCTACCAAGGCCATGCCACTACTGTCGATCTTGCTCACCAGGCTCTTTGATATTCCAGTGGCAGGTACCAGGGAAAAATTTCAACCTGAGTCATTAGAAAAAGCACAAGATGCAAAACAGGAACACAGAGGAGAGCTGATCCTCTCGTGTAAATCTGCTTGTTCTCAGGAAACAGATCAGCCCCTAACAGAATCAAAAGAATGCTTAAAGGAAGAATGGCTTATGGAAAGCAAGAAGGCACACTTGGTGAGGAAAAGCACAAGAAAGCAAATGGGTGAGAGCCCTTATTTGGGAAGAGGACGACTTTTTCAAAATAACCACGAGTTTCAAATGATAACTTAGCTGCAAGCCTGTTAGAAACACCAATCTGAGTAACAAAAGTGGCTAAGAATGCATCTAAAACCTTCCCATTATAGTACTAGTTTATTTAGTCTCTCCTGACACTATAAATTAATTTCTGCCCTGATTCTTACAGCTGGGAGCAGCTGTATGTACAAGAACTCAATTCCCCATTTTCCTCTCATCCTCCTATCCCAGGCACCCTTGCCAGGAAAAAAAAAAAGTTGCTGCTTTTTTTTAAAAAAAAAAAAACCACCAGTACATATTCCTGAAAGGGGATCATTACCATTTAAAGACACTTCAAAATTTCAGTATGTTTTTGTACTATATTTAAGCACGTTTAGAAAAAAAGTTACCTTTAATAAATTAACCAACTGGACTTCCAGGATGAGAAAATAGATGCGGATGAAAATCAAGGAGACCACCTCCATAGTAATCTATTACTTTCTTAGAACCTCAGACATAGGAAGTTCCTCTCCCCTCCTTCCCTGAAATTTATTTCTTAAATGTTCTCCACTAGCTAACAAGAAAAAATCTGCAAGGTCACCAGTTCCTAGTTGGTGCCCAGTACATCACTATCAAGGATCACAGCCATTACAGGGAGGTCTGGAGCTTAGCACGAGCGAACTCCACCAAGTTATTGGGGTGGGCTCCATGCCAGCCCGTAAGGTTTCTAAGAGCACCGGAGTAACTGCCATGTGAAGGAGACAGCGCTGCAAAGGTGCGAGTAAGGGGAGCTGCAAGAGGAGGCGGGAGAGGCAGCAGTGGCAGCAGTGGAAGCAAGAGGACACCAGTTCCAGCAATACCTGCGCCAGAGATGCAAGACTGGAAACTACCAACTTGAGCAAGGGCAAGAAACACACCGATGGAAATCTTCCAGGGATCTGAAGGATTAAGCAACTACGTCAGTGATGTACCTGTCCCACCTGCCCGTGTCAAGTCACCCGAAAGCTG
>NW_009737778.1:0-3015 GCF_000703405.1 Apaloderma vittatum | reverse complement strand
TTGGTTACATATTGTAACCCAAGACACACATCTATATCAGATATATTCTTAATCTAAAAGAATCTATTCTTAGTTTTAGGCAAGCATTCTTGACTCACACTAGAAGCAGGGTTGGAAAGCCAGTGAATAACAGTACCATATACTTAAGAGAAACATACAAGCAACTTTTACTCTATCTTTTATTCTTGTTAACAGCTTTTAAAAGGTTATCGAAAAATCCCATTTAACGTGATACTAAATGAACCACTACTAGCTACAGTTGCACAAACACCTTCCACCTGCATAAGTGAACAAGAAACTTCATCAGTTGCTCTGTTTATTCTCACCCTTAGTCTGCTCTTCCTGTTGAGTCCGCATAAACATTTACCTTGCCACTCAATCAACTCAGTGTGGGAAATTAATCCGGGTTACAACTAAACTGGGAAAGGGAGGGTGGGAGGAAAAGCAGTTTTAATTTGGACCACTTCTGAATCCAGTCCCAAATTCAGCTATTCTTGCTGCACTCTCTCTTGCCTTTTGCAAGCAGAAGCAAGACAGGACAGCTTCCAGCAGCAGAATCAACTCTTAAGTGTTGGAAAAGCCATGGTGTAACTTTTAACATTTAAGCCATTGGATCATCCTTTACAGCAACCATCCCAGATCCACTTCTTAGAATATAGTTTTCTTACCCTAACACTTGCTACTTAAGAAGCAAGCACCTTGTTTAAATCATAGAGGTATCAAGCTACAGAGCAATTTATTTTTTTAATTCCTTTCACTTCTATGGTGGTAAGAAACTGTCCACATTTGTACTGACAGTAATTTTAGTTCCTTTGTCTCTACAGTGAGCCTGCTTAGAGGCTGATGAAATAATCTGGGGCATTACCTGAAGGGTTTTCATAAATTTGAGTAGGAAATTCTTTGTGGTCTGCAACTATTTAAAGACTCTCTGATGTGGGTTACCACTGTCACAGCTACTCAGAAAGCACAAAATATATCTTATTTGTAGAAAACATAAGTTTCAGGTTTGTATTTTTATTTATTTTTTATACCAAGTTGGTAGTTCGCTGGTTTTTTAAGCAATTCTCAATAGCCTCTTTAGCTTCCCCTTTAAGACACCAACATGCTCTAGCAGCACTAGAACAGCAGAGGGGAAAAGTACATTTCATTACATGTTTTTTAGTGCAAGAATGAGTTTAAAAACTTCAGCTAACAGAAGGAAAGAGAAAAGGGAGGGGAAAAAAAAATTAAATCTCATCCCTGCAGCTCAGGGTGAGCATGACTCCCACAGCTAGGATCCTAACACTACCACAATACACACACACATTCAGCCATTTAAAATTTTAAGCTTTAATCATTTTTCTACTAAATTCCCTTAAGGTGTGAGAAGATTGTATCTACCTATGTGTTTTAGGTAGATTGATATTTTAACAGTGGTCTTGCACTTTTCAGGTCAAAGAAGAAAGTCTTACAACCTGTGCTGTCTCACTGACATGATTTAGTGGTGGACTTGGCATTGCTAGTTTAATTGTTGGCCTTGATGATCTTAAAGGTCTTTTCCAACTGAAATTATTCTATGATTCTATCTTCAGGGGGAATTCACACCGGAGAATCCCAGAGCCAAAAAGTATGCATGGCACTAGGGTACCACTTGAAAAACAGACAAGGAAGCAGGACTTTTACACTAGACAAGATGACTAGAAACAATTCCTGTCTGAATGAGGTTGCTAGTTAACCTAAGATGCTGGTGAGGAACAGAAGAAAATTTGAGATAACTTATCACCCTCCTAACTCTGCCCAGACAAACAAGAAATCTAGGCCACAATATACGTTCACCCCATGCACACCCTTCCCCTTATCTCTTGTGGGTATGAAGCAACTGATGTGCTGCCACTGCAAAGCCACTGACCTGCTAATGTCACAACAATACCCTCTTGGGAAGGATAAGGGAAAAACCACTGGTGGATTCAGAATTCCGATACTATTACACCATCTACTGTTCAAGGACTTTTCAATAGACAAGGCTTTTACTAGAACTATGTATATTTTTAGTAATGCCTTCAATATAAGAAAATATAAAAACACAGCAAGCAGATCAACAGACTTTAGTTTCAAAATTCAGAGAGATTACAAGCGTGTCTGAAACATTTCCCCCCTATTCTTCTTTTATTCAGACACAACATTACTAATTCTCAGCCCTCTGGACAGCTAAGATCCCTTTACTCATTCTGTGTATTTGTGACTCAGTTCTCCCCCAGTTTCTGGACTGTAGGTCGTTCTTGCAAGTTTAGGTTTGTTGGGGAGGGGATGGGAAGAAAGCTGGTATTCATTATTTTTAAGTGTTTCAAAACCACTTCCATTATAAAGACTGCAGGACAACACAGTAGGACATTTAGGCAAAAATAAAATTAGCAAAACTAATCAGACTAGAGAACACCCAGACACCACTTCACCTCTCCACCTCCCATTAATTCCTTATCCTTTCTAATGCGTTTCACATAACACACCAACTACCGAGGTTTCAGGATATTTTCTCCCTTTTAGCAGATATGTGCTTGACACTATGAAAAAAACTTTAATTAAAGTCTGACTTTCCCAACTTGCCAGTACCAGAACAGGCAGATTGAAAGCAGCATGAAAATCTGAAAAAAAACCCAAAACCCTCACAAAAGATCTCTCGGTTCGGACAAATAAAAGATGCATACAGGTTTTTGTAAGAACGTTAACCACATGTCTCTGTTCGAGACAGAAACTAAGAAGCTAAGAAAACACCCTTACAGAAAATAATCTCTGCTATTGCACCCAAACCCCCATCCATGCCCGCTGAGCCAATAATCCGCCCAAAGAACTCATTTGACTTTACTGCCCAGACAAAAAGGAAAAGCGAAAGAACATCAAGCGCCCGAAGCGCCGTTTAGCTGTCCCTGCTGAGGCGGGTTGTGTCCAGCGGGCTCCTGTTACCGCACCGAGCGGAGCGGCCCTGCGGGCCCTCGGCCACGCCACGGGACGGATCCCGGCTGCTCCCGGACACCCGGG
>NW_009737777.1:0-9429 GCF_000703405.1 Apaloderma vittatum | reverse complement strand
CCAGGAAGAAGAGAGGGATGGGAGGAAGGTGTTCTGGTTTTAAAATCTGTTTGTTTTTTCTTATTTCTCACTACTCCTCTCTGTTTTGTTCTCTTAATAAATGTCATTAATTTCCCCAAAAATCGAGTCTGTTTTGCCCGGAACAGTAAGTGAAAGTGATCTCCCTGTCCTTATCTCAAGCCTTAAGCCCTTTGAAATATTTTCTCCCCTGGTATAGTGGAGAAGGGGGAGTGAGAGAGCAGCTGTGTGGGTACCTGGCTGCCGGCCAGGGTCAAACCACTACAACCTTAAGAATCTTTTTTGCCATTATAGTCAGCCTTGCCTTGAAGTTGCTGGATTGTGTCTGTCATCTGCTTTTACCTGCTGACTGGGAGACTTGATTTCTCCAACCTTCTTCCACACGAATCTGGGGAAATTTCTCCAAATGTAAAGGAAATCAAAGAACCTGAATATAGGAAGCTAATCCAGTTTAACACATTACAGTATTGAAAAACTACACAAAGTAACCCAGCAAAATTTCCTTCTATACTAAGGTAATAAATGTAAATTTAACACCTGAATTCAGCAAATTATTTAAGCATATCAGAAAAGTGATTTCAGAACAATACTATTACTTCTGTATTGCTTTTATACATGACTGCATGAATGGTACAGTGTAGAAGCCAAACCAGACAGACCTGTGAAGCCAGCCATCTTTCAATCCTAGAATTCCATAAGCATGTCTGTGATTCCCTGCTGGAGTTTGTATTACAAAGTAGTCTTTGAAGAATTACTCACTTTTAACTTGCTAGGGTTAGTATGAAGAACTGCGAGCAATTTTTCATCAGGAATATCTAACTTTTCCAAATGAATTCTTTTTAGCTTTCTTTTCTTTGTTTTTTTCTGTTTTTTTTTTTTTACACTTGAGAGTCAGTGCATCTGGCAACTCATTTAGGTAAAGGACAATTATTAATCACTGTCCTTTATTTCAGTTATGATGTATGAAGTCTTTCACACTTGCAAGATTTCAAAAGTATTTAAAGCTTATATCTCCCTCCTGATAATTTAAAGTCTATTACAAATAGCTTTCTTGTGGAAACAGCCACCTGTGATCATTTAGCAGCTCATGGTCACTCCTAAATTCATTACTCTTGCTGAATTTTAGTTTACTTTCTTCTAGAAAAAGCCATCATTAGATGCTTTCAGTTACTGTGTCCTTCAAATCAATAAGGTTGGTTTGTTATAAATCTCTCCTTTTAGAAGTTAATCATGTGCTTAATAGGAGAACATCAGACATTTCTCACTGTGTTGAAATTGAGAGAAGTCAAGAAACAAATGATAAATTCAGAGCTCGAAAGTCCTCTATTTACCAGAATATAAAAAAGATGTGAGGGTGGAGGTTTTCATAATGACCCATCTAATAATTCTTTACTCGCCTTCTAATATAGCTATGTTCTTTTACTCTTCAATTTTAAAGTCTTGGACTCTTTGAAGCCAATATTACTTTTTCACACAGCTACAGCGGTGTGAGGATTTCACCTATATTATTTGTATTTCTCTGCATTATGGGAGCAAGTGACAGAGGCATTCAGAGTTCCAGGTGAAAACTCTGGTATTTACCACAAAGATTGAAATAGTAAGTGCTCCGATACAATATATATCATGGTTTGTGCAGTGGCAGAATGTTATATGTGAATGCTCTTTCTTTGTCAAATTCTCTATTTTTTTGCTTTGGTGTTTGATTTTTTTTATGGCAGTTTAAAGATTTTTCTTTTAATTTAAAGTCTTATGGAAAACAGTCCAGATATACTTGACACAGATACTTTGACACACGCATGAAGAAAACATGACTTTGATATTTTGATATGAAAATCATGAAAATCATGACTTTGATACTTTGACACGTGCATAAAGAAAATATGCAAAGATACTGAGCATAAGCAATCAGATCACAGTTACTGCATTTTCTCAGAAATCTTGAAAATAACAATAAAGCTGTTTAGGATAAGTTTTTATTTCACAGGGAAGATAATTAAGAATAGATGTAGAAATAGTTGCAGAGTACTGAGAAGTAGAAGTCTTTATTTTGCTTGTCTTTCAGAAACAATCTGCCACATCTTAGGCAAATATTTGTGGGTTGTAGGGCTTTTATTTTTCCATCCTAAGAAATATGGTAACTCTAATCTAGATCAAATACCAGTTGTAACAAATTTTCAAAGAAATGGATTTGAACAATAAGATGTTGTACTGTAGTGAAGTTAGGAATGTGATTCTGATCCATTTTCAATACAAAGTGAGAATAACAAGATACAGAATTCATGATGTCTAAATATTCCATTCCTACTCACACAAGAGTTGGCTTCTCAGCTAGTCAGAATATGGATTGATTTTTCTCCACAGGCATCAAAGAGTTTTAAGGAGAAAAATTCACCTAGGTAACTTTTTATACCCATCTTCTGGGGCAAGAGGATGAAATTTATGTGAAGAAGGAATATATCAGTTACTTAGTTGATGCTCCTGAATTTCCTAGAAATGAGATTATTCATATTAATTTCCAGGCAGTCATGCATCCAGATGCCAAAAGGGCAAGGAAAGGTGTTCTAACTCAAATCTTTGTCCTCAGCCAACTACCTAACTGAGCAGGAAAAATATATCAGGTATATGAATGCAGCCAAAGTAAGCCTTTCTGCAGCTGGTGAATGAAGTAAGCAGGGGAATGGGTCTTGCCTGCTCAGAAAAAGAAGTTCTACCATTTCATTCATTTTTTTTTCTGCTATTTTGAAGTGAATGTAAACACTATTTGTGTTCAAGTTGTGCATTTAGTTACTCCAGTTAATGATTTTAAGTGGAGGTCAAAGCTATAATATGCAATTAAATCAATATTCATTGTGTTCCTTGCAACCTAACAGTCAACAGAATCTGAAAAATATGTCTCTTTAACAATATATATTTAATAACATGGTCCACTAACCATAATAAAGTTCAGCTTAAATGTTCCATACCTCCTTTTGTGGCTGATATTAAATTATTTCAGGTTCAGCTGTAAGCAAAATGCTGAAGCATTAACTTCATATATACTATGTACTATTTTAAAAAAGATTTATTATCTTAGCCAGTAAAAACCCTAAAATTATACAAATTTTCTCATGAATTCCTACTGAGGAAACACAAGCTGGGAAGAATAAAGATGAGCCTTAATGGGAAATGAGTTACCGTAAGAAACAAAATTGGACAAGCCGCAGAGTTAAACAAAGCGATCTTCAACTTGCCCATACATCATGAGATCTTCTACACTTCAGTAGATACAAAAGCCACACTCACTGTCTACAGGATGAAAGCTTTTATGCTATATTAAAGGCTGGTATCAGCAATGTTAACTGGAAGAATTTGTGATCAAAACTATTCTTTGGATATTGACTCTGTAAAAATATACAGTCTTAATATAAAAAATAGACAAGTTTGAAACAGACAGAGCACGTGAAAAGTAATGGTAGTTCTTATTTCCATCTATGTTGGCGTGAAATCACGTTCTAAATATTGATTTAGGCACCAGGCTAAGTAAATATGCACTCTAATGAGTAGAAAGTTGCTCTGACAAACTGGGTGCCACATCCAAAAAAAATGACTGTTCCTAAATTAAACAGATTTTGTGTGAAGATCATACTCTGTTATTATGTGGAATTTTCCTTTGCAAATCAGGTAAAATGCCATGATACATATGTATCGTTGTAGGAAAACCAAAATGACTGATTAGTACAACCCGACAGTCTCTAGTCTCACAGTCCTTCTGTGCACCTCAGTGCCTTCAGTGCAGGTTCCTTATCAACTGGTTTTTTTTCTTTTTAGGAGAAACAAAATTCTTCACTAAGCTATGCATCAGTTGGATAGGACAACAAAAGGTGCTACGATGCCAGGAATGTTAAAATAAGAAATGTATTGGTTGTTCAAGAAAGTAGGTGGTTAGACTTAACTTACCTTGGAGTCTTACTACCTATTTACTTTAAGGCAAGTAGTTCTGTTTTCATCAACTATTTATTGAAACTTTAAAATTTTCAGACACTGTTCTGCTTCTGACATTTTGTCTTTTTTCCTCCTTCAACTGCCTCTTAATATTAGCATCAGCTGAAAAGGGGACATACTGAAGTTCAGACTATATTTAGACTAAACTGCTGTGATACTTTCAGGACTATCCTGACATATCCATTGAATCTGAATTCTGATCAGTACAATCAGCAAAAATTGTAATTTTTCCTCCATTAAACATTAGGACAGCTTGAAGTCATGCAATTTTTTTTTTCTGTGATTCCTTAACCACTGCTTACTTATCAAGTCATACTACATCTGGGTAGATTATTTGACGTTGTCTCTAGTGCCATGTTGGTTAATCTAATAGGTGCTGACATTTGACTGAAATCCAGCTTTGGAAGGAGCTGGAAAATCACATTTACCGGCATGGAGGACCAATTGTGAAATTTAGGTAAATTAGACATTTCTCCTTATCAAAGCAAATTATAAGTACATGAAAAATACAACCTGATTTTATAGCATAATTCTGCCTTTGGTCATAAACTTTGTTTCTATAATCATCAATAAACTGCTTTAGGTACCCTTAAATTCTCACGCAATGTACATATGAACTGCACGATCACTATTGAATGAGGTGAATATAAACAAGTTTACTTTTATTTTTCAAAAGTATCATTTTCTACCACATTGCTATTTACAAAACTACACACTAGGCACTGAAAGCAGCCCTGTTATCAGTGCGAAGTACTTAAATGTTTTCTGTGTAAAGTACTTAAATGGTTAAAGCATACTTTTGGAGGTATGTGTTGTATTCAGAGATGTAGACAGGAGTGAGTGATGTCCAGCTCTGACTATATCACAGGACAAAGGAGCCACAGTTAACAGTGTGGGATGGATGAGTCTCGCTTTCAGTACATACGCACATTAATATCATGATGACATGAATAATTTTTATCTAAATTCATCAAGATTACTTAAACTAGATGGTATCATTTTGGCATGTGCTTGAGCCAACAAATCATTTACTGATTAAAGATTTAAGAGAAGGACAGCTGGAGGATTTTTGGCACATAAGGGAGAGTTGCTAAACATAAAAAAGAGGTGGTGGTGGTAGGATTTGCAATAATCATATGTTCAAAAGTAACATTTCAGCTTGACCATAACTCACAGATCGAATGCTAATTGATCTTACACTTCTGACATGGTAAATTAGGAGTAATGGCAAATGCCATCTGGCCTATATTAAGTATAGGACACCAATATTTTGAAAGCTTGGAATTATAGTGAACAATTGTGTGTGACAAAGATCGTTAATTTTTCTTCTATTTTTTCACAATTAAACTTGTTATATGCCACTAGTCATGAAAATAGGACTTGAGATAGTTTAACAGAATTGTAAAGCTTAGTCCTTAGAGTAACTGGAAATAAAGGAATGTGGTTTTTCTAAAGAAATAGATTTGGTATTTTTTTCTCGTTATAGCTATGAAAAAAATAAACTTTCACTTGTCTATTAGCTTTGCTAAAAAGTAGGACTTCACCGGGGAACATTAATATTACAAAGCCAAACTTAAAGTTCAAGCACTGTGTGGAATTTACTATTAGAGACTCACAAGCCAAACCTTCTGCTAATTTTTATCTGACTGTAAAACCATAGTATCAATAACTCATATGCATATCTTAAATGATAGGCAATAAAAATACATTCCTATTATAAATGTCTTTTGAGAACCCTTACACTATTTTTCATACTTCACACTGTAGAAGTTGTCATAATTACTGCATTGTTGAACATAAAACAGCCGATCTATACGTGGCCACCAATAGTGTCTTGACCTAACATCACCGAGATTTTACTATGATTTTAAACAGCTCTAAAACAGCTGTATGCATGGTGCTGTGCACACTGTGCACACTGATTGATGTTGAGTTTTTGAAGATGGCAAGCATTTTAGATTTCTGCTTTTAAAAACTCATAGGTCACATATTTAAAAGTCGTTACAATAGTACTTTTACTCCTTTGTCGTATCTCAAGCATAGTATCCAAACCCACAAAACGGGGCCTTTGTTTTTGTTCCCTTTCCTGTCTCTACATTTCTTTAGGAGCTTCTGGTCCAAAGGAGGTTCATTCAATCACTTCTTTGATCATCCTCTGGATGCACTTTGCCACTGCTGGAGGTGGGTTCCTGTCTGAATTTACTCGTTTTGGATCAGAGAAAAAGTCTTTGGATCAGAGAACTACCAATTTACTCTTTTGTTCAGTAATTATTTTGAAATATTCCGTTGACCTCTCTATAAATATAGATGCAATCTCTATTTCCTTCATTTACATGTATATTCACATTGATGTTTATAAACAATATAAACCAAGATAACTAATACATGATCCCAAAGCTTTTCTGTGAGTAAGGAACACTATACTTCTACTGAAATTTCAGAAGAGAGTTCAGTGTTTTGGGGAGTTTTTTTGGTTTTAATATTTTGTTGATTTTTTATTATATTTAACTCATCTTTTAGTTCCTTGTTGAGATCAGCAATCATTAATGAGCAATGTTTCCATCAGAAAAAAAAATCCTTTTGAAAATTCTAAATGTATGTTATTTTTTATTTTATGAAATATAACTCTTGGTTCAAAATGGCATTTTGTTTCAAAGTTTTGTTGCAGTGTTTTTTATGGGCTCTTATTTTTTAAAGATTTTCCTCTGCGAAAATTAATTCCGTTCTGAAGCAACTCATGTTACCGTTTACAAAGTATCTTAAGTGGCTGACTAAAAAGTAAAATCAATGCATTAAGAACTATTATGCAAGTCAAATTATCTGTCAGTCTGGTTACACTAACAAATACGTCTTGCTGTTGTTGCTGCTATTTTGTATAGGAGCTCAGAAGCTCTAGTCATTTTTCCATCGTAACTCTTCTATTGCACAGACTTGTGCTTTTGCTGTGCTTACCTATAGCAACTGGTCTTACTGAACTCCTTAGAACTACTGGCCATGCATTGGGTTAAGCAGATGGTACAGCTTTGTTTTGCTGTTGCAATGTCTTGGGGACCACACAAACTGAACTGTGTTGCCTGTATAAGGTGGTGGGATTGAGACACAAGAGTGAAGAATCGTGTAATGTCACATTGACAAAAACTCTGGAAAACAAGCAAGTTTATCAAGGCAACATGACTCCTCTGAGGCTTTTAAATAGCTCATTTCTTACACCATGCTGCAGACAGCAATAGCCAATTTATAGGGCCAGTCAGAAAGTTCTCTGTCACAGCAACCTTATCATTTCTGCTGAGATGTTCAGGTAAGGAATATATATTCAAGTAAGGATACAGCTGTGAGTTCTTTTTTTTGAGGGTTGCTCATTGACTTGATCTTCATTACTTGATCTTCATTGCTTGATGTAAGTGATGTTAAGAGATGCATAAGTCTCAGCTCTGAGCTACTAATCCTCTATAACTATCTATTAAGACCCTAAATCCTATCTGATTGAAAGTTATTTCTGCTTCTCAGGTTTTCCAGGAGTCATAAATTATAAATGTTAATTTTGTGACCTCTCTGGATTATTCACAAATTGATATATTGCAGGGAATTTCATGTCTGGACTTAAGACTGGCCATTATCCAAAAAGGGCTGTAGTGATTTTCACATACTCATGAGCTTTATCCAGAAACTTACATTGTCAAAATATTTATGCCAGCACGAACAAATGCAAGTTCACCATTGTGGAGCCACTTTCATCTAAAATTGTTCCTTTCACAATGCAAAATGACTAAGAGAAGTAGAGAAGGAAAGTGCAGTAAAAATCATAACCAGAGTCATGTATATAATACAAATGATAATGTTTAATCAATGGTGATAGCCCCATACAAAACACTGTATTAATCTCAATGGTCCAAATCCTCAGATCCCAACTTGGCTGAGCTCCACTCAACTTAATGCATGCAGAAAGTTTCATGTCAGATGAAGATCTATCCCCGAGTTTCATTTACTTCAACAAAAATAATTCTTTTTTTGGCTCTTAAAATCCTCTTCAGGAAAGGAGCCCAATGGGGCAGCATTTACCACAATTCACTATATTCCAAGTCAAGTGTTACAACTTCACTGAAAAACAAAGTAGTAAAATAAGAATAAGTTCTTTTTTTTTTTTTTTTTGTCTTAGAGTAAAGGCTTTTCCTTTGTTTTAGAAGCATCTTTGTATTGGGGTGGCTCTTAGCTTTGCAGTGTGGATAAACAGTCACAGGGTGTTAAGGGAAGATGAAAGGAAGTCTTGTGAGACAAACTTGACTGCTTCTGTTCTGAGATACGGGCTGAATATCAAGAAAATATTCTCAGCAGGTTGTGAGTGGATTGCAATCTCAAGAAAATAGATGAAGTATCTTTCTCTTCAGACATTCAAAATTAAACTGAACTAAACACTTGAAATTGTACTTTGAGGAACAGTCATTTATTACTAGGAAAACTGAATAGGAGGTGCAGATTTTTATTTGGCACTGCCTTCTCTGATTCTCATGCTATGTTCTGTAGCCATTTTGTTACATAGTGCACATTATTATAGTGCTGTTGGAAGTTTTGGCCCGTTGAATTAGCTTCTGATACATTTAAAATAAATGAAGAAGTGGCAGGAGCCTGCTTTCTCTCTAAATGTCTTCCTAAACATAAACTGCCTATGTCTTCCAATTTTTTTTTAAAAACTTTAGTGTCAAAAGCATCAGCATGGAGAGTTGTAGCCAGGAATCTTTGTCTTTATAACTTCATTTAAATTGAATTTTGTTCTAGCTGTGTTCTTTAGTACCTTTGCTGCTTTAAAATTGAGCTGCCATGCTTCATTGTTTTAAAGTACAGGACATGTTTTTTTGATTCTACAATATGAAGAAACATATGTACAGATTACTTTTTCTATTAAATTTCTCCACTTAACGGGATTAAATTTTACAGTTTTTATGCTCCTGATTTGTTCATGTTGACCTTTTCTACATTTGAGATTAACTGATTTCAGAACAGAACTTTTTCAGAGCTCAAGCCTTCCTGTACTAGATAATTATATTTAAAATTGATCTGTAGTAGTAGAACTTAACTGTTCTGGTGTAAGAAACCGGCAACTACGGCTTGACTGCTGGGTCCATATATTACTCTACACCCCCTCTAGTAGGACTATATACTTGATTTTGGAGCAAACAAAAACTTGACCATTGCTAGTAGTTTAAAGCTATCAGGGAAGCAGGGAATCTGCCTCCTTGCCTACAACCAGCCCACGTAATAGTGTGGTTTTGGGTCAGTACTGTATTATGGCAAGAGCATGGTGCTTCAAGGTTTGATTTCTAAGACCACAAAATCAGAGAATCACAGAATGTTAGGGGTTGGAAGGGACCTCAAAAGATTATGTAGTCCAGCCCCCCTTCCACAGCAGGATCATCTACAGTAGGTCACACAGGA
>NW_009737776.1:0-11408 GCF_000703405.1 Apaloderma vittatum | reverse complement strand
TGCCGGCCAGGGTCAAACCACGACAACTGTTTATGAAAAATGCTACTAACTAGCTAGGAAAGATACAGAACAAAGCTGGTTTTAACATCACATGACCCTGTCTGAGCTAATGATTGAGTTTAGTAATCAAGAGTGTGATAATTATTTCTAATATAAACCATAATTAAAATGCAAACTTTGAAGTTTCATATAGCATTTTTACCCACTAATTAACTTCACTAATTGCAAAATTAATGAAGTTAATTAGTGGATAAGAATGTCATAAAAAATCATCAAAGTCTAGATGTGCAGTGCTGCAGCAAGAGCAACAAGACAGCCACAAAGAAGTCCGGAATAAAGAGAATGTGTAGGCCTAGCAGTTAGTCTTCGAAATACAAGTGTTCTCAAAAGATTTACATGCATAGAAGTATAGATATGTACTTACATTATGTGTATGTGTGCATAATTTAAAATATCCCTGTAATTTAAAAATATCCCTGTAACTGTTTACAGTGTCAACCTGCTTGCCCTGGTGGTACCACTGTGATTTTTAATCTAAGCTAATTAAAAGCATCAATGTCTAGGTGTTATGAAATGGGTGACGAAACAATAAATCACTACAGTTGTATACGTTAATTCCAGTCATGTATTTCAACATACACTTACAATTTGCTGGAAAAGCTGAGCGGACCACCCAGCAGAAGTTGGAGATACCTAGCAATTTTGGCGTATAATCCTATCAGCACGTGCTGTTGTTTTCTGGCCTCTCCTGGTGCACAGGTGCATGGTGGTGGCAAGAAAAGTAGGTGTTTAAAGCAATGGTGAGGGCTGCTGGCTAGCCTTTCACAAATGGATTTTTGCAATAAATCCTTTAAAATACAGCTTCCCCAGTAATCACTGGCTGAAGGACATAACACACATAAGGCCTAATCACTACTGACACCGTGAGGGTCAAAGGATGGAGAGATGCGATGCAGCTTAAGAACAAGCAATGAAGCAGTAGAGGAACACAGCTGTGAGGCAAAAAGGAAAGACAGGTTTAGGTTAAAGTATATCTTAGCACAGGCGCAAGAAGCTAGTGAAATCAAGGAGTGTGGCAGGAATAACAAGCACCCTTTGGCAAGCAAGACAGTTTGAACAAAGGACCTGGTTTCAGCAGGGAACAAAAGAAAAAGAAACAGATGGGCAGGAAAAGGAGTTAAACACTTCTGATAGGTTTACAGAAGCTTCAAAGTTCACAGATTACATTTACCATCAAGTCTGCTCTCGTCCACATCTCCCAATTCGTAAATATTGAATTTAACTGATGGTAACAAAATCCAGGCATTGTCAAACATGCTCCCCTTTAATCCACAGAGCAATTCACCTGATCCATTTACCACCCCACGCTTCAATCCCTTCCCCTTTGAACAGACCCCAAACTACAACCACATGCTTCAGCACACAGCAGAGCTGGTAATCTGGATGGAGTGGAAAGATTTGCAAGAATGTGCTAAGGCACAAATTGCAGCTGGTATAAGCAATATAGTGGGTGAGCCCCAGGGTATATGCAGGCTGGAAAGGAATTCTGTCCCTAATGATCCTAGAAAAGATAAGTGATCCAGGATAACAAAGGTGAAAGCATGGAAATACTACCAGAGAAAACTGTGCTGCTGGCATTTTAGGAAATAAACGCCAAAATCCAGGACAAATCTGCATGTCGGTCATCCCGGCACACTCCTAAATGTTACTTTCACTGAAATCAGACACACTGAAATGGAATGTTCAAAGGCCACTGAGTTAAAGAAATTCAGAAGAATTGGGAGAAAATACAATCCTCTTTGGAAACCCGAAGAAAAGAGCAATGCCCAGGAAACCTGGAACTACAGCTCTCCTCAGATATTTATTTGGGGTTCCTATTACTGATATTTCATGCTATTTCCTTCCATGGAGACCTGAAACAGTTTGGGCAGATCTAGCAACACAGTAGACAAAGAGAGGAGAATATTGCGAGTTAACTGGGGAGAAAGTGCAAGGGAGAACACACAATTACAGGATAAGAGGAAAAAGCTCAACCAGCAGAAGCATTCAATGCAGCAACTTAATTGTGGGCTCACCACCATGAAAAGGAGAGAGAGCAGGATAACCACCAGCCTGCATTATGGGCTTTAATTCAGCAGCATTATCACCACACCAGGAAAAACAGTGGCGCTCCACATGCCTTCTTCAAAAGCCGATGATGGATGAACACAAAAAATTCCCAACATCCAAGACACCTCCAGAATATTAACACTAATTACATTTTGATAGTGAGTGAATTTATACAGAATGCACCAGGTGATTTAGTTAGTTTTTAGAACAGTAAGAAAACACTAAAGAGGGTATGTTTTATGATAGCCATTAAAAGCCTGTGTCAGTATTCTTTAGACTTTGTTAAAATATATCTCCAAGAATCATGAAACCCCTTTAAAGAAGAAGCAACTTTTGCTTGAAGCCCTCTTTTCAGACCAAGCACCACAGTAAAACTGTTATCCTTTCACTTTGCACAGTGATTAAAATGGACTGTACGGCACTGAGCCAAGCTGAACACAAACACTTTCCTGCAGCCGCTCAAGCCACAGGGGTTATAAAAATCTCATCAGTACCAGCAACAGAGGTAAAAAATACAAGCATCTAAGTCCCCCAGATTTTCCATATTAAAGTAGTAAAGATCAAGCTTAATGTGTTACCTTCTCTGAAGACAGCTAGGTGGATTCAGTTTCCATGTGACACATCCTAACCACTTTCTCCTGGATTTATGTTGCCTATCTAATTCTTCATTTTAACCAGAAGGACATAACCTAGTACTAATTAGCTTTTTTGTGTTGCTTTAAAGCCACGGAGATCATGTCTGAAGAGAATCCCACGAGACACTCCATTTAGCCGCTTTCAGTCATGTACTGTGCCCCAGTGCCCCACATTTTTAGCTTTGGTTACATCTAGTGTAGGCTATATTCATGGCAAAAAACATCAGATTTAAATTTTCACATTTCTGCCCCCTTCCAATCCATCCATATGTATCAACCCTTCAGGGAAAGGCACTTTCACTTTCTCTCCTTCTGCCTGTTTGTCTCTAAAGGATTTTATACTTGTTTTGCTGCAGACATGACCTAGGAGACGATAAGAAAACCAAGCAAATTATTGTTTTAACTGAAAACTTCACAGATAGAGCTGAAAATCTCTTTCCACGCTTTCTGACTTGTTTCCTCCCTTCCTCTCATTTTTAATCCTATTTGCTTCTGACCTGATCAGTAGGAAAGTGATGGGAAAAGAGGCTACTATGATTACCAAAAGCACCCTAAAATTCAATAGACGCATTCACACCACATCTCAATTGTTTCAATCAGCAGAAACATGTCATATGTATTAACTTACAGACTGGCAACTCGCTCATTTCCTCCCCTGTCAGATCTTGTGTGGCTTCTGAAGACTTGATAAATTTTATGCTTTTCTAGTACGTTACAAGATTTAGGAAGCCAGACCCACTGCTAAGCGCTCAGTGAAAACATCGTTCATTATCCAGCCAGTCTCTTAATTGGACAGATGGATAAAACATGGCCAGGTGCTATTAAATATTGAAAATTCCAGTTCGTGCTGATTCTGAAGCAAAACATTCTCTCAATCATCTATAAAAATATCATCCAGAAAGAAATCTTCGAGCACAACTGTTCACTTCTCTCTCAAATAGCATTCAAGCCCGTTATATCTGCCTCACTTCATCTACACTCACTTACTTGTGTTCCCAAGACCCTTGTTCAGGAAATTATCCCATTTCCTATTCAGGAAAGCACTCAAGCAGATGCTAGATTTGAGGCACGCACTTTGATCTCAGGAAAGTCACAAGGCAGATAAAGAAATCAAGAGGAATGTACATATATGCTGAACTTCAGATGCCTACTGTGCACTAGCCTGAATCTGGACCTCACCCTGCTGAAAAAATAATTGTCCCCAGTGTCACTCTTCGAATCAAGGATCCTGGAAAGTGGAATAGATGGAAGAGTGGTGGGAAGGCAGTCAGCCTTAAAGAGTTACACCAGTATACAGTAGCACATTATATGTGCAACGATTACTTTGAAGACTGAAAAAATAAAACACCCCATCCTTTCTGCCAGATTTTTAGATGCATTACAACTCCTGAACATCCTAGAGCTTTGCCAAGAGAAGCAGTAATAGCTTTTACTTTTCTGGGCCTTTTATTATTTATATTAGACAGGTCACGCTGTTAATTTTTTAAACGTTAAAAGCACAATCAAATACTAACTTCAGGCTAGCTGGAAATGTTTTGATGTCAGCAATGAGCAGCCAATACATTTTTAATTCAGGCTAGAGGAGAGGAAAAGCAAAAATCTCTGTCTTGTACTCTCCCTACACTCTGCCAAGTAGTTAAGTGTGATAGCTGGCATGCACACACATGACCTTCTGTTCTATCCAAACAAGTTATCTTAGATAATTTGTGAAGACTGTTCTCTCTCATTTAAGTACATCATGATATGATCCATCCTTCCTTTTGCTTTTAAGAGAAGACTACAGTAATCCCACTAAAAAAGTATTCTAGCAAATGCTCCTAAATTATGTAATTCACTAGGTTCAATTCTACTGTTACAATAATTTTAAAGGAAGACAAGTACAATACATTATCATTACAGCTATACAATCCTGAGTTGAATTTTCCTTGGCTGGATTCCTAACACTTTAATGCTAAAATTGATCTGTTTTAAAAACATCATGTGAAAGGTTTTTTAAATACCATACATGCTCAAGCTCTTTATTTTAAATGGTTTAGAAATGAGCTGGTGGAAACAGGAGGGGGAAAAAAAAAAAAAAAAGTCTTATGTTCTCTAATCTAGCATTAAGTACATTTTAAAGAACAACAGGCATGTTTCCAAACAAACTACTGCAGTGTACAAACTACCCTGCAGGGATGGAGATAACAATACCTATGGTGTGGGTTTAGATCTGAGAAGAAGTTGACATTTCATCAAGGTTGTCTAGGAAACCATTTTAAAAACTTATTTATAAAACAAACTGAAAGATGTTTACTTCCATTTGGGATGCCTCTAGAGAAGCTGGCAAGTAACAAGTTTATTAAAATGCCAAGTTCAAGGTACTTTTCTTGTTGACTGTAAATAACCTCCCTATGAGCCAATTAAGAGTGTGAAGATCAAAGGCCTAAGCAGTACTATTAAACCAGAAATTACAGGGTTAAGGGAAAGTCTCCCCAGATTTTCTCAATTTGAAAAATTTCCTCTAGACAAAATCCACTTGGATGGTGCAACAGCAAAGACAAGTATTTTTGTGCTTGTTTTGAAGGATGTTAAAGTCCAACACCCTCATTTTAATGGACACAGAACTCAGTAGCTCGATTTTATGCACAATCAGGAACCATTTTAGTTGTAAAGACTGATCCATATAAGACTCAAGCAGCTAGATAGCAAGAAGGCCAAAAAAAAGGAGCTGGGAAGGATGCAAAAGATAACTTGCAAGATGGGTTCCTCAGCTGGGAAGGGTTATTAAATCCCAGACTGCAGCAGTTTGTCAGTGCATTTCTTCTCTTTAGTAGCTGCCAAGACCTTGACTTTACAAGGCAGAAGTCAGAATAGCTAGGAAAGTGCTTCCAAATGCAAAGCTTGACTACTGTGACGATCTCTGCACACATCATCTTCAAATCTGACATCAATGTAGGGCATGCTTGCCCTCATGAGTGAGGAGTTACTTTACACTGAGGACACGAAGTACTGCCACAGTAAGTCCTTAGCTAGAACTTAGGAGTCTGAGTTGTAAGTCGTTGTTCATATTAACCAACATCTGGGCTGCTTGAGCAATAGCAGACTCTGTTCACTTGCAATGCCACCTTACTTACTCTCAGTAGTGAGCTACATCCTGCCCTAAGACAGAGAAAACCTTGGATTTTGAAGTGGGTCTTCATTACTTCTTCCTGTTATAATGGAGACAGATTCTGAACCTGTCCAGTCCATCCCCATCCACTTCACTCACTGTCCTTCCCTGCCCCTTATATTACAGGGCAGGACTTGAAGGAAAGGCTTTCAGCATTTGTTGTGACTGGTAAGACCATCAGACTGCTCACTGTGCGATGACTTTAGTTCTGACAGTAAACGTAAATTTCCATTTAAAGACACCTAGAGCACCAGATGGAGCCCTTACAGTGAGAAAGTGTAATAAGCTCTCTCACAGCAGGCACAATTGTATCCAGAGCTACAGCCCACAGATGGAAATTCTTCTCCCCTGCCTACACACTCTCCCCACAGTGCGCTTTTCACTACTGACAAAAAAATCACACTCGCATGTCCACCTCTGGGGCTGCTCCCTCTGCAGCCACACCAGAGGAAGCCCAGGAGAGTACTCCAGTCATGCAGCAGCCCGCCCTGGGTACCTTGTTAGCTGGCAGCGGAGCACTGTGCTGACAATCCTGGTCAGCAGTTGAACAACCTCGCTCCACGTCCAGAAAATGGCAGAGCCCTGCTATTGTGGCCCCAGGCCAGAGGTAACATGATGGGGGAGAGCTCAAGCAGAGTGTTGGGCTGTCCCAGCCATGCTGCTGGTGGGTGGTGAACTACCAAGGCGGGTTGGCATTAGACCCCAGGTTTCAGCACTGTGTTTCATGACATGCTGCATATATGCTGGGCAACAGCTGTCTAGCCTGGGTCAGGGCATTGCATGTATGCTGCCCTGACCATGACCCTCCCAACAGTGCAGTGGGCTTCCACCAGTTCTGCTATGTGTATAATCCCCTGCAGCATTGAAGGATTCATACCACACACAAGAGTAATGTAACTGAACCCCTAGGAAGATGAAAATTCAACCAAGTGTCTCGTCCGAGAAACGTATACAGAGATTAGGTAGTCAACTGAAACTGGAATTAGCCCAAAAGGACTGAAACAGCAAATTAGCCCAAACAAGCAACTACCAGAAAGAAGCACTTGCCGTGAAGGAGACTCAAATCCACTGAAAGGTTTTAAAAGATAAAAATAGGTAGAAATGAATCCACAAGGTTAACACTGATGCCTAAGCAAAATTCTAAAAGTGGGAAGGACTGAAAACTGTATTTATATTTGGGAAATCTAGGTTCAGTAGCCTGCTCTTTTGTCTGACTGTGTGAAGTCAATTAAGCCTCTTCATGCCTCAGTTCATTATCTATAAAAAAAGGATAATTTCAGGAGCCTAGAGAGCGTTCTTTCCCTTATAGAGTTGATGTGAGGATTAATTTATGGAAGATCTGGAGGTACTCCAGTATCAGGACGGATAGATCCATTAAATATACTAGACTGGAACTGAAAAATGGGGGAGGAGAGGGAATCAGTTTTCCTAGTATCAGCAAAAAAGCAACCAGATGACTAGAGCAATCTAACTGCTAGAACAGAGTGCCAATACTAAACTCAAGAAACTAATATGTACACAAAAAGTAACTTTAGCCCATCCTCATTTTGCATAAACCTGTATCACACAAACACAGGAAATGTAAAAGAAGAAACACGTCTGCATCACATGTAAAACTGTCATCAGATAAACTCACAAGAACCTAAAGCCACTACATCTGAGATGTAACTAACTTAATACTCTGAAAAAAATTTCAGGAAGAAAATACTGCTGGTAGTTGTTTTTTTTTAAAATTACCCATGAGTAACAGAATTAACCAGGAAATGTGCTATCTGCAAGCTTGTCTTTGAAATTATTTTTCTCAAATTATCCTTACGTATTTGTTATGCAAACACAGCCAAACTTGCAGTTGCCTAATAAACACAAACCTGGACTTCAGAATGTGAAATGCCTTCTCAAAGACAGTCAGATGTCAACATAAACCTCCCTGATTTAAAAAATGCAGAACAAGTCTTCCCATCAGCACTCCTTCTACTATAACCCACCAAGTACACAGTCTTTTATTGCTTTGTGCTATGTAGTGTTTGCACTTGCAGCACTCCATAAATAAGAAAAACAAAAAGGGTGTGTGCTTATCTGATTAAAATCCAATGTAAATTATATGCAAAATAGGTGCAGCCCACTGGTTCATGGCAAGCTGCCAGTAAAGATCTTTTGTACTGAAGGCTGTGCACCACTGATTTAGGGCATCATCTCTCTATCGTACTTCTACTCCCATCTCCTTATTTTACCGATTCCTATGCTACATTATTGAATGCTGTGTTCCATCTCCACTTCTTTTCCCTACCTGGCCACTTTAGCATTCTATTTTCTTACTACCTGACAGCAGATTGTGCATAAGAAATCTTTCACTGTGATGCATAATCACTTTGAGACTTAAGTGAGACCAATTCAATCTCAGCCTGTGCAGTATGCCACTTCTCTCTCTCCTTCTTGCTCCTGCAATCAGTCAAAACCATAGTTACTCGAATGCAAATTCTCTCCAGTAGCATTTTCCTTCTTCCAAGGTTTCTGCTTCCTGGAACTTGTGCCTTCTCCTGGTACAGCACAGCTTGGGGCACTTCTTACAGGTCTGCAAGCAAAGTAGATTAGACTAAAGAGCTAACTCTGTGTGACCAAGTACAGGGGAAAGTGCATTTCACATGAAATCAGAAAACTATCCAAGCTTGATTAAAAAGCATCCAGGCAATGCCGCAGAACATTCATGAGGTTCGTTTTTTTCTGAATTCTCGCACAATTTAGATAATCCAAAACTGGATTTTCCAAATGCTGTTCAGACATGATTATGGAATATATTTGTTCTGATTGGGCTTTTAGTCCCTGTTTTTCAGATTTCTCATTTTTCCTTCATTCAAGGTTGAAATTTGCTATGAGAATTTCTTTAGCCCCCTGTAGAATTGTTCAGCGTATTCCCCGAAGAGGGAGACAAAAAAAAAATTGGGGCTTCATAATGCACAAGCTGATATTTACAGTAACACCACTCCCAGTACATATTTGCCCGAAATAGCTTGGTATTTCTTCACTTTCTTTTAATATTTGTAGGATTAATAACAAATTCAGGCCTTGATCCTGCAGTATTTAACATCTGGGCTAAATGCTTCTTGCTGACGTCCACAGGGCTGTGGTTTGGCACAATGAACATGCCGCATGTTACAAGAAACCCTAGCAGTGGCAACAGCAAAAGGCAATTTCTTCCTTCTTTCTTTTTGTGCTTCCCTTCTTATTGTGAAGAGACTAGGAATAATATGGCAACCATAACAAAGGGGAATAACGAAAACACTCATGGATGATTGCTCAAAGTGGGTTCATAAATGCCACGATTACCTTGCAACTATAGCATCTGGTTTTAGGAAAACTTGAAACTGCATGAAGGCAGGTGACAAAAAATGCCTGCATATGACAACTTTGGTGCTTCAAAACCCTGTGGATACCTCAGATACCACCAGATGCATACACTATAGTAGAGGCAAGGAATACCTTTGTATGGTGTCAGATAGCAGTACAAACCCGTGTCTTCTCTAATCTCAGTGGTGTCTTCACCCGTCTGAACTCTATTTGCCACTTTGCAGTCAAACTGCACAACACTCTACAACCCACTACAAGAAAACCATAGCCAGAGTAACAAATAGGAACCGTGTCTCCTGCCAAGTGGTAAAACCTTCCAGATCATACACCAGCTTCCTCCACCACCAGCCAAGGTAACTACATTTCACAACACATTAAATGCATTAAGAGTCCCATGAAAACAATGCTCACGCACAGAACTCCACAGCCAGAGACAGCTAGAACAAACATGCAGCTCCTCCAGGGCCAAAACTGCCTTTTCAGCAAAGATATCCTAATGTGACTCTATTCTTCTGCCTCTATTCTCTGCCATCCCTCAAGACAGACTTGAAAAGAAAGGACAGCTGGCAAAAAAGAAGGAGTGACAAAACCGTGAGTCAGACAGAGGTAAAAAGGTTAGTATCCATGAGCCAGAAACCACAAGAACAGGCATCTTAGACACTTATTTTTAAATGCTTTCTTTCTCTCTCCTTCTTCTCTTCCTGAAAGACTAAACGCAAAATGAAATCATCTTACAGAAGGACAGCCGCTTCCCTCCTGTGCTCAATCATTCCAGTCACACTATGTTGTCCAGTAACCTGCATTGATAATTCCTCATGAATAAAATGCCAACATTATCATCCACAGCTATGTTGTTGACATGCTTTTGCTATTTCACTAAAAATACCATTAATTTTCTGGCTTCACAACAGCTGAGCTACTCCCTATTTGAATATACAAAAGAGTATTTTGTTTAAACCAAATTAAAAGCGTTCCAGTAAATGACTTCAATTTTGCTGGCTATACTAAGTGTACACTGTTCTATTTAATCCTCTCCTTTCTCCACTCTACTCCTTCTACCTCCCCCTCCTTTTCTTTTTTTTTTTCTTCCCCTTTTTTTTTCCTCCCCTTCCTTTTTTATACTTAATCCTGTCATGCCAGGAACTGGATTTGCCCAGCAAGACAACCACAGTCAGAAAGAGCTTCAAAAACATGGTGCACTAGAGAGTTAAGGCAATAGTGAAATTGCCTCCACTCTGTTTTTATGTACCTGTATTTACCAAAAGCATACTTAGCAGTAAAGAAAGGAGGAGTAAGGGGAGGAGGAAGCACAAAAATGCTCAACACACCTTCCATTTCCCATCCAGCTAAGTGTCGAAATTCCCCATTTAAGTTCAGAATGAAAACCACTATTACTGCCAAGCCCTCCTGGCATCTCACTACTTTATTTGTTCCCATTTGTATCTAATGCTTTTGTCAACAGTTCAACAAAAGTCAAAGCAAACAACCCACTACAAACACTGGGGGTAACAGCAACAAGCATGAATCCTTCACAATTATCCAGCCCAGCTGCTCAGTGCCTGTCCAGGCTGCTTTCATTTACAACAGTGTCAACAAAAGGCTGAAAACGAATAACTAGGTGGGTCAATACTACCACTGTAAACCCTCCGGAGAAGGAAACGCTGTTCTCCTGCTTAACTGCTTCAGCAAACATGCAGAATAATTCCGTTAGATAGACAAGCGCTTGCCTAATCATCTGTTGTGTGAATTATTCAAGGCTTTCCCCGTAAAGGCCTGAATGATGGCTCTTCAAATATTTTCAAGGAACCACCAGATGTCCGGCAGGAGAAAACGAAACATTAGGCAAATTCTGACATAACAGAGGACAATGGCAACCTATGAGCTTGGAAAGCATTAATGTTCAGAGGATTAATGCCTTCCTACACCTTGTTTCTGGTGTTACTGTATAGATAGCAAGCAGCTTTTAACGTACAAGCACTAGGCACGCATCAGTCTGCTAGCTGCCTGATCTTTACACAGCATGATCAAGACTGTTGCCTATGATTTTTCTTCCTCTTTTTCATGCGAACTGTAAAAGAGTTCTCTCCAGAGAATATGCAAAATGTGGATAAAAATAAGCACAGTACTTAGGTGGATGCAGAGAGGAAACAGGCATTTATTCCCACACCTCT
>NW_009737775.1:0-6623 GCF_000703405.1 Apaloderma vittatum | reverse complement strand
GGCGGTGGACGGGTTCTTGCCACGGAGAAGTTCTGTTGCTTCGGTTGTGAGGGTTGGTCGCCTCCCTGCCCTGCGTGGGTAAGCGCTTGGACCGCTGCTGCCTGTAATCGGGGAAAGTATAAAGATGGAGGTACCTGGGGTTCGGAGATCGAGGTGTTTTTATCAGTCTGAAATCTTCGAGGTCTGAGATAATTGACCATAAGTAGCTGTTGAGGAAGTTGGCTTCAGAAAGAGCAAAATATGACCGCTGTTTCTCAACCGCGACATCTTCTCAGCGTAGTCCAGGATACTGAACATGCTGTGCATCACCTCTCTGTGTGCTTGTTGTGTGACATCGCAACCTGGAAGTTAGCTGGCTTTCACTGTGTAAAAGTCCAACTTTTTTATTTAGAATTCAGTCCCTGGAAACTAACTTTTCCTGTTGGGTGCGTTTTCAGCTTGGTCTCCTAAGGAAAGAAGGTTTATGGATGCACTCTGTCTATTCCCTCTCCACTAGTAATTTTAACTCTCTGGCCAGTTTCAACCAAATTTGCCAGTGACAGAGGTCTTAAAGAGACTGAAGTCTTTAGTTGCATGGAAATCAATATCTGACAAATGCAGATCAGGATTATTGCTCACACTAAGAGCAGGACACCTAGGATCCATCTCCCTGTGACAGAGAGCAAGGCTGAACTGAGTCCATCAGCATACATTTGACTGCATACAGCCAGAGCACACGATGTCATTTGTCCAGGGAAGTTTATAGGGAAAAGGTGGAAGTAAGGCAAAGAGTAAGGGAATAATGATGTGTTGAGTCACTGGTCGTGAGTACGTAGAAAATCACACATCTTTATTTTTGCTTTTCACATAATAACTTAGCCTTCTATTAGATTCCACCCAGACATATGATTATTAAATACTTACAGCAAAGATAGCTTAATGGTAGCACAATTATTAGGAGTCAGGTGATGTAATATCTTGGCTCAGAAGCATGGTCTCAGCTTTGCTTTTTCATATACAATGCATTGGGACGATCTTATTTATTTATGTGATTACATTACATGGCACTTTAACAAACTGCTGAGTATGGTTTGTTACTCGTGAATTGTGTGCAGTAATTGGACAAATAGGAAAGAAGAAACTCCCCCTGGGGAAATGGTTATTATTATAAGGATTTAGAATTTTTAATTTTGACTTTCAATTAGTGCCGTCATAATAATAATTCATAGGTACATTTTGGGGTGAAATAGATTAGACAACTGAAAATATGTTTGTCACAATGGGAAATAAGCTTAGGAAATGCTCGTGTTGTGAGCATGATTTTAAGATGCACATGTTCAAAATAATATATCAGGTATGTGAAACAGTGTGAGAACATTATAAACTTTGAAGTATTTGATTATTACTTATTCACTGAGAGACTTATTCCTTTAGGTTATGGATATATGGGAAGACTTTAATGGAGTAGGTGAAAAATGGTGGTGGATCCTCGAGGAGTGTGACAGCTGCAAAGAAATGATTAGGGTGGAAGTGCTTGATAGTGGCTTTGCTGCTTTGATTCCTGTTTTTTCAAGTAGCATTCCCAGGAGGTGACCAGGGACAGACTGAAGTCACCGTCACTCAGATAGTGCTGTGATGTGTGCCTGGCACCTGCCTGCTGTGTGCATTGCGGGCTCTGTAGCTGAAGTTTAGTTGTAGTCTGAAAATTTGAAAGACGTCTTACAGTCAAGAAGGCAAAAATTCAGTGAACGTGTTCTGCTGATACCTCGTGCCGGGCTACTGTGACAACTTTTCACCTTGTCTCTACCTGGGTGAATGTAGAGGATGCTTCTGACTCTTCTAAAGGGAGGAGTGAAAGAACTGCTTTTTATGTGGGGTGTTTTGGTGGTGGTGTGTGTGGGTTTCTCCCTGTATGCTGAAATTGTAAGAACACCTCTGGCTTTTGGATGTTGAAGTTTAACGAACTGGACAACACAGAAATTTGAAGTAGTGCTTTCCAAATATTCAAACATGCCTTTTACAATTTACAAAATGTGCTGGCATAATGTGTGTGACATTGTAACCAAGCACGTCCACCTTGAATTTGAAGTGATACAATATACAGGTTGGAGCTGGATACTCTACAGGGTAGAAGAAAGAAATAATAGATACATAAGGAAGTCAAGGACTGGGACATGCTGGATTTCACAAGCAACATTCTGTTTAATTTTTGTAGAGTAGCGCTCCTGCTTTTGTAAGACATTTGGATCCAAGAAGATCTTAAAAATAGCTTTGTAAATAACACGTGACTAGGGGGAGGTATAAGTAACGTAGCATTTGCTTTGAAGGGATTCTCAATCACAGTTGTTCACATTGTAAGAAAAATTATAATGAAGTCTTAGCCATTTTGAAGGATAGTGAGTATCACAGCACAGTGTTTCAGGTGACACACTTCTCAATTAAATAACAGTATTGTACGTTGTCCCTGATTGCCAAAATGCCAGCTATGTGCTACATAGCCAAACCAGGTGTTTAAATGAAAATGGATATGTAAAACATGTGCATGCATAGCATCTGTTTTAATGTTCCTAATAATTTCATAATGAGTCTAATTCTAATTCTCAGACTTATACTTGTCTCCAGCCTGAAGGACTGCTCACCCATAGTATTGCCAGTCACTTCGTAACTTAGTTCTTTTGCTAGCATTCTTTGTCTCTGCATTGTTTATGACTCCCCTGTTCAAGTTAAATCCCCCAGGAATGTGTTTTCCTATTCTGTAGGGTGTCAATCATAACATGAGTTATGTGCATCTGTGTGTTCTGCGAGGTCAATTGAAAACATCTCAGATGGAATGGTTGGGCAGTAGGGCTTCCTTTGTTTCAGATTGCAGTAAAACATATAAAGGTCAGAAATCTGTGATTAAGAAATGTCAAGCAGTGCCCAGTTTCTATATTGCTAACCTATCTTGCTGGTTAAGATACAATTCCAGCTTTTCTGCATGCACATCATGTGTCCAAAGTGTACTTTGGTTTCACCTTACAAGTGTAGCACTGTTGTCATGTTCTGCATTCCCGTTCGGTCCCCATGTGTTGCCTGATCTAGTCAAGAGGTGGCGGCCCCGGAGACAGGGAGGCTGGATTAAAATGATCTCTAAGGTACCTTCCAGCCTAGGCCATTCTATGATTCTATAAGCGCAAGAGCGACTCCGCTGTATGCACAAGGTTGGCAGATTGTGTGTAAACTCAGTTTGTTTCCTCTATGAAAAGCTATGACTTTAGTCTTTTAAGGTGAATGAGCTACTTTTGGAACCATGACATATGATAGCGATCTTTTACATTAGCCACGTTGTGTTCCACTGTGATTCAAATAAGAAGGCAGCAGACTGTTCAGTGTTCCATGCTTCCTCTGCCTTTCTCACCCAGTTACCTGGGTTCCATCAGGTTAATTGACCAAGATGAAGACTGCAAAATGCTATCAACGCTGTCTAACAATACATCTCAGTCATGCTGGTACTCTGATACCAAATGAGATCTTTGTCATCCATCTCTAGCGAAGCTGGAATGATCGAAGTATGGATCTATTATCTTTTAAGTCTAAATGCAGATTTCTCAAATCTTGTGATCTGAAAGTCATTGATGTGGTGGGTAGTGCCATGAGAAGATTATTGAAAACTTTTTTTCTTTAGGCTGCTACCACTGTTAAAAGTGATGTAAAGTTATTATGGGCAGAGAAGAGCTTAACTTTAAAAAATTGTGTTTCTTCTTCAAGTAACTAAAGTTGAAAGAGGAAATAATGTCTGTTTGGCATGTTGTCTGCATCTGTACTCTGTAGTCTGTGGCTGGCTTAAGGGACACTTCTTAATTTATGCCAGCCTTCAACCTTTGAAGTTGGACTCTGCTTTGCTTTCATGCATCAGTGAAGTTGTTTGCTAGAAATTGAACACAAATTGTTGATAGGCTGGAAATTGCCTTTTGGTCTGTACTACAGCTCTTCTTACTCATGTACTACAGTATATAAAATGGTGCTAGCCCAAAACCAAGCGACTCCAAAACAGCAACAAGAGAAGGAACACCATTTAATTTTCTTCACTTTTGGAGGATCCATAATATTCAAACATGTTATCTCAGTATTATGTATCTGTAGTTTAAATGCCTGATTCTTCTGTATAAGTCTCTCGCTTGTAAATTCTGAGACTTTCTGTGTAATTGGAGAAGTTTAACTAGTTTTGGCACCATCTTGGGTCCACAAACATTAAGCCAGCACTGCTGCTGTGAGAAGCAACCTTGTCCCAACAGAAGTTTATTTCAGTGTACTTGTTTGTGAGTGGGGGGTGTCTTTGCGATCTTTATGCACCATAAATTTTATGTTGAAATATTATTCTCATCTGGCTTCCTGTGCGAGGGCCAGTAAAATGGGGAAGAGACTACATCTTTAGATGACAACCAGGAACACAGGAGGCTCCATCTGAATATTATGAAACACTTCTTTGAGGGTCAATGAGCCCTGGAGCAGGTCGTGTGGGAAGTTGTGGAGTTTCCATCCTTGGAGATATTCAGAAGCCCTCTGGATATGGTCTGGGACCACTGGCACTAAGTGGCTCTGCTTGAGCAGGGGCATTGGACCAGATGATCTCCAGAGATCCATTCCAACCTCAACTGTTCTGTGATTCTGTAATACCCTAATCTACTTCAGAACCTAAGAAACTCCCAGAAGAGTGCATAAAACTAAAAAAGAGTGTACGGTGCTATAGTCGCATCTGGCCTGCACCACTGGCCTGTCATCATTGTCTTTAGGTGCAACTGCAGCAGTTACCATTTGTATGCAAACTATAAAAAATAGTGATAATTTCTATTTGGTATAGTATTTGCCTGTATTCAGGCAGCATGCGTGTGCTATATACTTCTGAGTTGAGATTTCCTTGCTCTGCGATACTAGCAGAGGGCTGCAGCTCCGCCTTTGACTCTTTAACCAGTGGTGCCCATAACATTTGCACATCCTTTTTTCTGTCTTAATCTCCATGGCTCAAGTTCAAAACTTCTGTTGGAGGCAGCTGTCGGGTACTTACCTGGTGTCTGTGTTCATTTAAATGAAAGTGGGAGAGAGTTGAGGGCTGCTTGGATTTGTTTTTGTTTAAGTCTGTGACCAAAAGTGATGCTTGCTCTCAACAGCTGATGGATGGTTTGAATTATTAACTATTGCTGCTTAGCAGAATTACAGTACATAAGCTATCCCGGGGGAAATACGTAGTTCTGAAATCACTTGCTATAACTGGCAAGTTAGAGTCCTACACGGAAATTGTCTCAAGAGGCTTTACAGTCCTTCTTACTTTGTAATTTTTCTGTTTTGTTCTGGATGGGGATGGGAAGACCCTGTGTTTCTTGGCTTGGAAACATTAACAGTTGGAGCTGTCCCTTGCTAGGAAGCACAATGGAGATCTCCCACTTCTAGTTTCACTTTAAGGTATTCTTGCGAAGTCAGTCTTGGGTGGCAATAGGGAGGTGATTTCAGACAGAAAAAGGTGGAGCTATAGGCCATTTTAATTTTATGGAATGAAATGAAACTTGCAGGATCATGGTATCAGCCTGCCTCTGCAACGTAGGAACTTGGAAACCTGGTTTTAGATTCTGCTCTGTTTTCAGTGCTAAATTTCTGCAGTAGTCCGACCTGCTTTTTCTAGTGCTTTCAGAACTACTTATTTCCCACTGGATAGCTCATGTACCATAATTCTGCTAAGCTAAGTAAGTAGTTCCTAAATGATGGAATTAATGAATTCAGGTTTCCTATGGATTTGCACCTAGTGGTTCCATTTTCTGGTGTCTAACATACATTGATCTTGCTTTTAAACTTCCTCTTCAAAAGTGGTCTTTAAGAAAGCACACGTGCTTTCCCTGGTCACCTGGGTTCAAATATCTTTGGACCTCTCTGATAAATCTAATTGAAATAGTTTGCAGCTTTATCTGTACCAGTATTATTCAAAACTGTCAAACATCCAGATGACAAAATGAGTCTTTTATTCCTGGAAGTGAAGCAATTGCCATGTGTACCCTCTTTATATATAAAGAAAATCTGAAGAGCAAAGGTGTGAAGTAGCATTGAGGTTGTGAAGGAGAATAAGCTCTCTTCCACCCGCTAAAACCTTTTGTGAGGAGCCTGGAATGAAATGTGCATTGCAAAGCTCTGGGATTTTTGTTTTATTTTGTTGGATTTGAGGTCCAAGTGTGTGTGTGTTTTTAAAAAACTCATTACAGGTGATAATAGTGAAAGCGCCATTTCTGGAATATTGTGTTGGCTTTTTCTGAAGGTCTGGACAGGTGCCTTGGAAGTGCTTTCATATAGCTGCCAACTTCCATGATTCTGAAAGTTGAAAGGAAGTTTCATTAATTCTTGTAAAGTCAACATGCTTAGAAATTACGTGTCTTAACAGTGGAGTTGGGGAATAAGTTTGATCAGTTTATACAGTAGAACTGAGATATTCATAGAATCGTAGAATTATAGAACACTTTCAGTTGGAAGAGATCTTCAGGATCATCGAGTCCAACCACTTCCTAGTCCTGTCAACACCACTGAACCATGTCCTTCAAGGCAACATCTACTCTACTCTTGAGCACCTCCAGGGACGATGACTCAACCACCACGCTGGGCAGCCTGTTCCAATGGCTGACAAC
>NW_009737774.1:0-1349 GCF_000703405.1 Apaloderma vittatum | reverse complement strand
CTTTCTGTTGTCGTTGACCTCCCTTGCAAAGTTTAATTCCAGGGAGGCCTTAGCTTTCCTAGTTGCCTCCCTACCTCCTCTGACAACAATCTTATATTCCACCCAAGTCGTCTGTAACCTCTCTTCTTCCACTTGAGTTTTCCCAGCAGTTCCCTGGTTAAGCATGCAGGTCTCATTTACACTTTAGTATGTAAAAATATTTCCAGTCAAAATGATCCCAGAAATATCTTTGGAGAAGCTATATTTTTCTACATTTTTGGAACACCAGTATAAAGAAGAAATTTATTTTATTCAATTATTTAGCAATGTACTTAGAATCACACAAATAAGACATCATCTGCTTTAAAGCATGACTTCAACAGTCTTACTTGTGGATCAAGTTAAAATCAATTAAAACTAAATAATGTGTAAATTATTTAACCTATTTTAAGTGGTTTTGAGATACTTATTCTGTTGAAGACCTGGAAAAAGAAAAAAAAACCACCCCACCTTTCTAATCAAAAGTAGATTGTCTTATTTAGGTAAACCTTCTACCAGAAGATTTAGACATGGATTATAGCCACACCCATCATATTTTTCAGTATAGCGATCTTTCAAGCAAAGCGGGATGGATCATAGGAAAATGAGATTCTAAGTCTTGCAGTTTTTGAGGCATCATCAACATATTTTAGAATGAAAAGCTCCAGTGAGAACTAATGTTAAGATGACTTCTGTGTAACTTATTAAGGGAATAGATTAACTGTTCCCTTTACTTTTGGGCTTTTACAAAGTGTATTAAACAGCATTATTTTCCTACCATAATCTATTTGCAACATCTAAAAAGATAAATCAGCCTAATACTGTGAAATTGATGTTGCTCTTTAGTTCTGTTCTGAAGTAAATTTTAATATGGAGTAAAACTTAATATTTAGGAATAAAATATGCCTAATTTACTTGAGATTTGGGGGGGATTAATTCCACAATATATCATAAAAATATCTCTAAGTTGTTTCTATGTTAAAGAGGAAACCTAGTCAGAACAGGTGATGAAAGAGGAGTATATTGCAATTAAGAAAGTCTCCAAAGATTATCTCTGTTGAAGAAAATTTCAGAAAAGAGCGGAACATAGAAGAGGGAGAGTCAATAAATATGTCAGCTGTGAAAGACAAAGAAACTTGAAAGCAAAGGAAGAAATTACAGGTATAACTTGGATACGGTAACCAGAGATTATAATTCAGAAAATCAGATTTTGGGATGTGGTTGATTGCTTTAGGTATTTTTGCTCCCTCAGCACTGTCAGCAGTTTGTTGGGAATCCAGCAGCGATTAATTGGTTTGGTTTATGTCCTGGGTTTGAGCTAAAACCCAGTC
>NW_009737773.1:13371-20110 GCF_000703405.1 Apaloderma vittatum | reverse complement strand
TAAAGGGGAGCTGGTGTGTACCCCCCACCCCCTTACGCTCTGCCTCCCAACCACTCTTCCCCGTTAGCTCTTGCACACACACGCTTTTATTGGAGAGGCCAGAGTCACGGTTCAGAGCGTGTGAGAAGAGCTGCGTTGTGACTGAATGCAGAGGGGCAAATCATGATTATCATTTAAGGACGAGGGGACGACATGTCCTGGTCCCCGAGGCCGGGTCACGTAGTCTTACATCTGTTGGTAGCCCTTTCCCCGTGTTGTGCCCGTCTGCTGGCATCTCTGTGATCGGTGGAACCTTGGTGGGCTGTATTGAAACAGTTGCGGGCTTCTTGGACTGCTTTTACTTAAGGTGACAATTTGATGCACTTATCCAATAACAAAGCTTTTCCTGGTGTTAAAAAGTAACCGCGTCAGGAGTGGGGGCAGAATCAATTGTATCCTGCACGACTCGTCAGTTTCTTACACATACAATCATCTTCCATTATGCGGTGTTCAGGTGTGTTGACACTAAAGGTTTTTTTGTTTGTTTGTTTTTCCAGTTAGTCTTATGTGGAAAGATAAAAAGGCCAATGTACAGATATGGGAGAAATAAACTTTATCAGCTCTCATAGGAAATCCTTAAAATCATTCTTCAGCTCACAGTATTCCTTCTACTGCATGCATTTGCTGCTCTTTACATTTTTAGCCTTGCTAAAAAGAATTCAGTAAGGAGATACCATGGGTATGTTAAAATAAAACTAATTAAAGCCACTGGAATAACAGCTTCTCTTTGACCTTGATGTCATGCTATAAGCTGAACACTTTGATTTAAGAATTTTTAGAGTTTAGGGTTTCCTTTGGAAAACATGATGCACTGTCATTTCATGAAAAAAAGTGTCTCAAGCAGCCAACCCCTTAATACTAATTTTACAGTGTGAGGATAAACGACAGTTCATCAAGTATCTGTGTATATACGAACTCAGCCACAATTAGACTATGTTTAGATGATGACTTATTGGTAAACATTGAATACTGAGATTTTAAAAGTAGAGCATTTAAGATACAGTACATCATGTATTTTCTGCTTGCTTTTTTTCCTCCTCCTCCCCCTGCCAGCTAATTTATTTTTCATTTAGAAAAATACTGATTTGTCATTTCTTTTAATATTCTCTCTCTCTCACTCATATGGACACACACACACATGCAGAGACACTTTTGGAGAATGTCCTTTATGCAGTATTTTCGTTTTTCTGATCTCTGCAGTGAGGGGATATGATCGTTACTTTCCTTTTAAATTAGAAGTGGGTGTCTTGAGTGTTCATCTGCTGTATCACTGGTATTATGTTATAACTGAGTTCTGGTAATTCAATGAGGAGCATTAGGACTTTTAATTAAATGTTAATAATGTGATGATGGGACCTTCTAAACCTCACAGTTGAATGCAAGTGCTGGCCTGCCAAATTTTTAAGCCATTTACTGTCTTCTAAATTTATTTCTAAGATCTGTTACAGCTGCTAGGAGGTGCTAGCACTATGTAGATCACTGTGTTGCCCAGGCAAAGAGGTAATGAACTCCTCTCTAATGCAAAAAGTTTGAAAAGTTTGACTTCACTGAAGGCCTGGGGGATTTCTAGTGTGTACAATAATGTTACTAGACCCATGGCTTATACCTTTAATCTTATAACTTGTTTTTCTACTCACTAGTTATTTGGTAATAGTATTTTCTGTCCAACACTACCAAGTATTGCTGTCTAATTGTTAGCACCAGTCAGATGTCTGCAGAGAAAATTATGTAACAGAGCTGTAATGCTTTGAAAAGCAGTATTTGAGACATCACAGCGAATTCCCATGTTGTTTTGTAGAACAGAACAGTTGAAGAACATCTTGCACCTCAAAGATGAGAACAGTCTGTAGTTGTGGTGTTTTTATTTTTTTTTAAAGTTGGTAGAAGATTTACTGTGGTCAGAAGCCTGGAGTTATTTTTTTTTTTCAGCTACACATGGTATTTGTTCTTCTCTTGTTTGAATGCTAAGTAGTCATGTAGAATTGCTCGTAAAATGGAAGACTCAGAAACAGAAAGGCATGTGCATTTTGTAACTGTTTCTTAAAGGTATGCAAAACTTTCAGTTAAGGCAAACTTACTGAAATGCTATATAATGTTCCTTTTGAATCTTGAACCTTAGTTCATCCTCTTTCTTGTGGAATGTGAGAGAAACGAAACAGTAGTAGTTTAGAAAGGAATAAAAAAATTGCTTAGATCTTGAAGAATTCATCCTTTTATTAAAATGTCTATGTATCATGGGAGAGGACTGTAGCTGTGTATGTGTGAAAGGTGAGAATAGTAGGGACAGGGATAAGGAACATGCACTGCACAGTAACTTGATCTGTGGCGTCAGCTGCTGGTATCAGTGGGGATAAATCATGGAGTGCAGGTGTTTCTTAGCATCTCAAATCGGAAGTGTGAGCTGACTCCAAGAGGTGACGTATATAAGGTGACTTATAAGGTCAGAGTGAAATTTCTCACTCAAAAGAGAATGAGGGATGAATGTCAGCCTAGTGTTAGCAGAATAGGACTGATGCCAGTCTGTCAGGCAATGGATGATGGCAGGTTGGTCAATATTTTTAAGTCTGCCTGTAGGTGTGTGTTTCTTAAACTAGTTTTCAGAGTTTAGTTTAAAACTGTTCTCTCTCTGTTAGCTCATGGATATGAGGAGTTACAAGATTCTTTCACACATAAATACATGTGTTTATAGGGACCTCTTTGGAGTAAGATCAGTTTTTAAAAATGACCTTTCCCCTGGTCCCAGCTGTAATCTTGATATATAAAGCATTTCTGTCATGGTTGATTTCATTTAATGATTCAAAACATTCTGCTGACTTTATTTGGAGAATGGTGCTTGTAAATGGTTTAGTTGGTATTGGAAAGAATAATGTTGGTGAATTTGCATTCTACTTTCCTGGGAGAACAGGGTTTAGGTGATTGCTCTGTTTATCAGCTTGTTCTCACATAAATTTTGAAGCTGTTGTCCAATATCAACCAAATTTGAAAGCAATGTACAAATTTTTAAGATAATATCCGAAAATTGATGACTACTTGTGAGAAAGGTAAAATTTAGCCACTATCTAATCTAGTCTGATTAGGAAATATATGTAGGCCTCTGGATTCAAGAATGTGAAGGAGAATATGTTTGTTGTGGAGGGTAGGCATCTTACAATTCTGTGTATTTTTTTTTTAAAGAGCAATTATTTAATCCAATTTCAAGATTTTGTAACAGGTAACAAGTCTGGTTCACTGAAGGTGTATTGCAGTATAATACATTCTCTGTGTAGCCTTTTTACAGGCGGTTTGTTTTTTCTTTTTTTAAATGTATATATACAAGACCAATATTGATTGGTTCTAGAGACTCTCTTAGGAGTATTTAGTGCTACCTAATCAATAGGGATTAACCAGCCCCAACAATTTTGGTAGATGCTGCTCTCAAGAATAAGTTATGATTGCTTGTAACATTTTACTTCAAAGTTGTCGTCCATATTATTTTCTTATAGTTTAATAACTGGTTGAGAAAGTGAAAGCAGAGTGTTAATATGTGTTTCAAGTTTAGAATGTGAGAAAGGAAAACAGAGTAATTGAGGGCCAACCTTAAGTATTAGAAATAGGTAGAGTTGCCCACACTGATTGGAGATATTTGTGTGTTTTCTGTGTACATGCTTTAACTTAAAATAACCACAGCCAAATTGTATGAGGTAGGTCTTGTACAAGGGTGCATGAATTTCTCCTAGCAACAAATAAAAATGTAAGATGCACCTTATGTTTAAACCCCTTCTTAGTAATTTTTCCTCCTATATGTTTTTTTTTTTACAGGAGTCTTTCTTATTAGGCTTGAAATGCTTAAGTCAGAACAGTGGTTCTTTAACCTGTTCCAAAAATCTGCTTTGAAATAATAGAGCAAACAATCATTTTTAATTAATTCAGGCTGGAGGAAGGAATCCACCCACACATGTTCTAATTTCTTATCCAACTACTTGGACTGACAGTTTTTGGAATAAGAGGCAGCATGAATCCCTGGTGCAGAGTTGCTTTTTTCTCTTTTTTTCCCTCTGAAGGCCAGACTCTATATTTTTAGGTCAGGAATGGTGATAGGTTACAAATACTTACAAATGTGAACCAGTGTGTGTGCCTTACTGTCTTCTTTCCCAACTTTTTTCTTGAATAATAAGCCCTTAATTTTTGAATATTTTCCTCCTGAATGAGATTTGTCTCTGGAATACCTGCAAACTCATGTATTTTTCCTCCTATATGGGCTACACTAACAACTCAGGCTACACTAACAAGAATACAGACCAAATCTTGTTTACAGATATGAAATATAGACAAATATATTATGTTTGCTAAACTTAATATTAACTCCATACATGTCTTTGAAAGAGGAAAGGGAATTTCGTGATGTTTGCTGATAAACCTAGTTCATGATCTGGCTCCTGCTGCTGATTACATATTATTTGTTCTCATGTACCAGCTGCTGTAGTTGATGGCCTATTGCTAGTTCCTGCTTTTCCACAGTTTTGATACTCTCGATCTGGAAATGTAGATAAGAGAGGTGCTGAAGAAAATGGCAGTGATTTTGGATGACTTTTATGCGATGGATAAAGTAAAGATTAGATGTTCTGTCCTTTTTTTTTCCCCCCTCAATTTACATTTATTAGAAAAATTGTAAGAAATCCAGAAAAAAGTAATTCAATTTGTGTCATTTTTGTTCTGAGAAATAAAAAAGATCTCTCAGGATTCTTGCAAAACTCAAAACAAATAGCTGTTACTACCCTCAATTTTTTCAGCAGTTCAGTCTCCATTAGTTACACCTTAGCATCACAAAGATTTTCCTAGGTCTCTGCGCTCAGCCAGATTCCTCTAGCAGACATTATCTTTGAATCAGACCTTGTAATAACATTAGACTGTAAAGCAGCTGTAGCATTATTATGCCAGGGAACTCTTGTGAAACCTCAGGAACATTCCTGCAAAGTGGATTATCCAAATACCATTACGCCTTGTTCTGTCCCAACTGACATGTGTATCTGCTATTATCATAATTCATGGATTTAATTTGTAATGGAAAAACAAAAAAAAAGGTGAACAAAATAGGATTAAAAATATTTTTATGGCAATATACAGTTTTTTTAAAATAGAGAATGATTATATCTTTTTCTTCAGTCTACCCCAATGAGTGGAGGCAGTCTTTGAGCTCAATTAGAAAGAATCAGAAGAAAGGAAAAAAAAAGGTTTGGAAAATTCCTTTAAACATACTGTATATTTCCCACTGCTAAGGGACAATGGAGCAAAGCTGGGGGTTGGCAATCGGGAACTTTGAGGTGTAAGAAAAAGAAATCTGAAGCACTGTTTTTCTGCACACTTTTAGCAAAAGTTGATTTAGGATTTAATTTGTTTTTCTCCGTATACCAGCTCTCAGAACCCTGAGAGTTTTAAGTGCCATGTTCACTGAGGATACCTTTAGGCTTTGATGGAAGATGCTGAATATGGCAATATATTCCTCTGTTGATGCTTGCTGCTCAACAGCCTGTAATCCTGTTCCACAGAATTATCTGGAAGTGTATTATATATTAAATTTCCTTATGTATATCCTGCACTGAGAATGAAGAACTACTGCTATACATTTGTTGCTGGGAGAAGGAATAAGTACATTGTTTGCACAAATTACTATGTTTCTAAATATGTATGATAAAATACTATATTGCAGTGCTATTTTGTGCATTTTCTAAACCCATCCTCAATGACAGTGAATATGACTAGTCTGATTCCTGTGAAATCCAGAGAGCTCTACAAAACAAGAAGAAATCCATGTATTTTAAAGAATGCAAAGTAACATAAATATAACATTCAGGGCTTTTGAATTTGTTATTGAAACCACCAGGAACAGCACACGTATTTTTGTGCAAATCCCAGAGCTAGTGATGTGTGGTTGCACATGGCATTTAGTTGTGGGAATTATGCATGCATTTTTTTTTGTAGCGGCAACAAAAAGATGATTGCACAGCATCAGAAGTACGCTTCATGTATTTAACCTCGAGCCATCATTAACAATATTGAATTTGTTAATATTACCTGGAAAAATAAGTTATTTCATCCTCATGGATAATTTTTTGGTCACCTTTTATGACAATTGTAGAAAAACTCTAACTGTGAATATGAGAATTTGTATACATGACATAAAAGAGAGTGTGTTTCTCATTGAATTTTGATTTTTGTATAATTGGAGAATATTTTCTATTAATCATTCCTTTTTAAAGAGGAACAAGCCCTCATGGAAAAAGTTTTTCTTCACCATGAGGAAAAACCTCACACAGTTAATTGAAAAATATATTTGTAATATGCACACTGAATTCTTAAACACAGTGCCCTTCTACAGCTGGGCATAGCCTTCTAAATTAGTTCCATTGTATTAAGGTTGTGTATTTTGTGGGTTTAGGGTCGTGTAAGTGTGCTTCTCCATTCCAGTCACTTTTAGTATGCTTATGTAGTAAATATGGCAAATATTTTCTAAATTCAGAGTAGGTGGGAAGCTTTTACATGCATACCCTATAATCATTGATTATGCATGCAGCTTCAGTTTCCTCTCCCAGCTGCAGCTTTGACATAGAGAGTAAGGCAGTCATTTGCCAGCAAAATTAATAGTTAAATGCCTATATCAACTTCATAGCTTGTTAACTAGAGGGGAAAATGCACTTAGCCTGCTTGCTGTATTGGCAGGGGG
>NW_009737773.1:1630-13331 GCF_000703405.1 Apaloderma vittatum | reverse complement strand
ACTTCTGTGGCATAGAAAAGTGATGGAAAAAACAACAATAATAATCATCATCATAATCATCATCAAGAGCCTGAGTCAGTTCTTGGGGAAATTAGACACTGTTCCCACAGAATAAAGTGGAATTCAAGTTGTTACATGGAGTTATTTGTCTCTTCAATGAAGATACACCTTATCCTTTGGTCCATCTTGTTGCTCTCATTCTTTCACTTCTGGCCCTCCTTAGATAATGTCTAAAGAGATAATTGAATGCAGCTGTGTTATAATGTATTGGGTTCTTCATGATACTAACACATTTATGGCTTTTTGTACACTGCTTTGTTTCTCCATAGAATATCCATTTGTTCCAAAATATCTATTTAAATCTTCTGTGATTCGGAGGCAATAGGTTCTTGTGTGACTCTGTTTTGCTGGTCTGCTTTTTGCCTTCACCTGTTCTCTTTCTTCTTGATTAAGTCCTATAGTATAACTCAAAATAGTAAAATAACATGTATGCCTCTAGTAAGAGAGAGATCAGTGCTTTGTTTAGTAGGTTACTTTGGACAGAGATTAAACAGTATGTATAGTTCTTTGCAATGTTTCTACTTTTATCATAATGTATAGAAAAATCTGGTTTTTATTGTCGTAATTTGTGGGTTTTAATTTAAACATATGACTTACTGATACATATATAATTTGACAGAAGTCATGTTAAATCATTGCTTGAGGAACATAAGGCACTTTTTAATCAGAAAACTTTGGGAGAGAAGGCTATTTATGTCTGTCTATAAGAATGAAAATAAAAATAGTTAATTATTATCTGAGATGACAGGTAATAAATAAAACTTTTTTGCTTCAGGAATTAATCTTTTCTGATATTAAGCCTTGTCTTTGTATTTCAGGCTCTTCAGGATTAAAAGAGAAATGCCATATATACAGAAGGTGATATGCTACTACATCATGTGTATAAAGTAGTTCAAGAGAAGAATTGTGGTGATGTGCAAACTAATGAAAGATACGCAATAATTTCTGATTGTGTTTAGCATTTTAGAGGACACAGAGAGCTAATGCCCACAGGGCTTTGCTCTAAACAGCAGATACTGGAGGATAGAATCACTGATTTATTAAGTTAACTCTGGGCATAGGATTTGTTGTTGGCATGAAAATGTTTGTGGGATCAGTTTAGATATAGATTGGTTAAGGCTGATGAGTGGTATCAGCTTAGTAGCTCTAGGGGAAATAGGTATTTGAATCTGAGATTTATGGAAGGATGTAAAGAACTTGATGTGAAAGTGCTGATAAAGTGATGGCATGTAACAAATCGTTGAACAGGTTGTATGAACAGCCATGTTCAAGGGGAAGTGCAAGCTGGCAAATACGATGCTAATATTTAAAAAGACCTCACCCCGTGAACTTGTAACTATAGTTTCAGAACTGAACACAGCTGGAGACATGATAAAGAATAGAATTATTAAATACATGGATGAATATGTTCTGCTGGTGTGAGCTAGAGTGGCTTTTGTGTACATGGATAAGCCTTCAAAGAATTTGTATTAGACGTATTAATAAGGGCTATTATAGTAGACTTGGGTTTTGTTAAGAACATTTGAGAATATGTCTAAGTATCTTAAACTACAGTATCATACAAAAAAGGGGAAGAACTCAATTTATGGAAGAATTCACGAAGGATTTGACAAGGTATGTCTGGGTGGGATGAAATTAGTCTTGAATTGATAGATATGAACATTAATTATATGGGAAGCTATTCAGTAGTTTACTGTGGTCTGCAGAGCCTCTTTCCTTCAGTTAACAACTTGAGAAAACACAATGTTCAGTTAAGCAGGGTGCAGCCAGTTTTGTATTATTAAAGATCCAGTAAGTAGCAAATACTGCTATAAATCCTCAGGAATTCCAGTTCTACAGGCAATCATTATTCACACTTTTCATATGAATCTCTCCATCTCTGGGAAAAATGGGATAATTTATAGGCAGTCTGCTTCAAAACTGGTGACATTTCTTGTAGCTTGAATGTAGACTCTGCTTTTAATCTTCTACCTCACTTGTGTGCACTTGTGAAACAAGCTTGTTGCATATTTCTGATGCAAGAAATTCTCTGTCTCATTTTTCCTTCATTTTAGTTGTAAATATTTCCATAAGAAGACTTATGCCTGGAAACATGAGGAATCACAGCACAGAAAATCCCACTACACGGGCAATTTGAATTAAGTTAGGAAAAGTATGGCTTAAACACTTTTGGTGTAAGTTGCTGCTCTAGGTTGTTGGTAAATGCAAAGCGAAAACAACTCTTACTATAACATGTATAATGTGGACCTTAACTACTACCTCTCTTCCTCTGTTATTACCAGTCTTTGCTTATGTTTATATGCTGCTGTTATTATAACAGAGTTTTCTTCCCAGTAACTGTTATATGGGCCATCACTTTTGTGCAAAATAATCTAAGTGGCTGGGTAGTGTGTGACTAACATTTCTTGACAGATCCCAGGGTCAAATGTGACTGGAGAAACATTTGTAGTGCTCAAGTGCATGACTTTGAACATGGTGTGTGAAGGGCACTGTTTTAGACTCTTCTTATCCCACTGAATAGAGTTGTTTCTAGGAATTAGAAGGAGTTTTGACTACATGGTATGAAAATAAATATTTCCGAGTAATTGAAAATCCATTGATGAATTTATCTATTAGTTGATCTAAGTATTTCTGTAATGTAACGTTTAGTTTCAAAGTGTGTCAACATTTTAAGACAGTCTAGAATGAGATGAAATAACTCTGCTCAATCTGTTTCATAAACTTGATTAATTATTAGATTTGATCGTAAAAAGCCATTATATTCTGCACAGCAGACGTTTAAATCACTTCTGGAATTAGTTTAAAAATGTGGCATCTGTCTACAGTATGACAGTTCCAGTACAGTAATTTTCTAGAATTGAAACATAACTCCTGTATTCCCTGCTAAACCAAATCCACTCAGAGTCAAAGGAAATAATTTTCTTTTAGTGGAAATATCTGCGTAAAATACCTAATATCGTGCGATATATACTGAGTTAAGTGTGAAAGTTAATTTGTTTGAACTTGCAGTGAAATTCTTACTGACTTCCTTGTGGCAAGGATTTAATTCCCAGTCCTTATAAAGAAAGCATACAACCCACAACATAACATTTTGTTCTGTCTTAATGTTTTGTTGAACGTATGTGTGTAAGCAGTTTATTTCTACAGTGACTGGAGGAACAAGAGGAGTCAGAGAGTCCCAGAGCTGTCAGGATGAATAGTTAAGCGTTAGCTGTAGTTGAAAACTAGGGAGTGAGTTGCTGCAGAGAGCTATTAAGAGGCATCTAGTGTTGTTTCCTATTTAAATGAGGCTTTGTTTCTATTTTTATCAGCTCCCTTGACTTTGTAGAAATACCTAAACAGTGAACAGAATCAGTTAGCTTTTAAGGTAAACTAGCTGCAGAAGTGGCATGCAAGGGGAAGTTCTTTGAGGCAGTATATACAGAACCATAGTAACCTTTTCTGTTAGGAATTAAACTTTTCTGTGTCCAAGTTGAGATGTTTTCACTGTATCAGCTGGGTGGAGGAAACAGCTGTTCCAAATCTGTGAGGATGAAAATATTGATTGGCGTGTCATCAGATGGCACTTCTAGAATTCCACTCTTCTGTTTCATGGACATTAATCACTCCTAGACATGAACTTAGGAGTGTATGTATGTTTTATGAAAAACTTGACCAGTGCTAATTTCAAATATATATTTAATTCTTTACGTACAAACAATTCTTGTAATTTTTACTAGTACAAAATAAAACTTCAGCCAGGGCTTCAGCCTTTAGTAGATAAAGTTTCTTAAGAAGCAAGCTCAAGGTTTTAGAGGCTTATTCTAAAATAATTTAGAATAATTGTTATTGGCAAATCTTGCTGTATCTGGCATCTTATTTTAGATTTTATGGTGTATTTAATGTGTAAGAGTGTATTCAGGCTTATTTGACCTAAAGAGATTTTAGGATATGATGCACCTCAGCCATAGTTTCTACTCGGAAATTAATTAGAATGGAAGAAAATGAGTCTATTGTTCTAAATAAATTACTTCGTTTTTTTAATAAAATGAGCAAACACACACAAGCTGTTTTCTATCTTTGCAGCTTTGTTCTAAAACAAACTCTGAAATTTTAACCTATTTTAACTCTAATTGTTGTTAGTGGACGATATATTGTAGTAAAATCTTCCATATTCTTACCACAATTTTTGTCCCCACTGTGCTGTACTATGTAATGGAGGGCTTTGGTTTCATCACAATGTATGTCTCCCTACATAAGATACAACATATATAATGTTTAGAATTACTGGATATTATTAAGATGCATTAAAATTCTAGTTGAATTAATTTGTCTAGGACTTTCAGATTTTGAGAATGTTTTTGAGTGAATCTGTATTTTTAATATTAGACTATGAATATAGGCCTGAGATTCAGGCCATGTAGTTTAAAGCAGGCAGATTTGCTGCTATACATGGCCTAGCTGTGGCAGTATAGACTGATTTAATGTAAGGAGAAACAAATAAGGAGATTGTAGCTATTCTGATGGGCTTTGCTTTTTTAAATAGTGTTTTTAAGAACATTCTAGAGTAGAGGCAGGTCATATTTCCCATTCTTCTGAGAAGCCTTTTGTGTTCCAATAGTATTATTATTCCATCCCCTTTCCCTATGCAATGTCTCTGCATAACTTCCATTAAATTACTTGTATCTATCTAGGGTAGATGTGTACTTGGAAGGTGAGCTAAGCTGTTCTCTCCACATTCATAAATGAAGCATGTACACTCCTATTTAGATAAGTACATTGTGCTTTTGATACAGTGGATATGTAATGGAACACTGTACTAATTTTATTATTCATTAACATTATTAAATCTGGTAGCTTCATGACTTCTGCCCACAGAAGAACTTATCCTTGGATCTGACAATTTACTTGGTGCAAGAGCTGAATGGAAAAGATGAGGTGCATACACCTTGAATAGTTTGTTCGTGGTTCAGTCTGCAGCTGGATAAAAAAAAGACTCAAGGGGATTATTTCAGTAGGCCCAGGAAGAGATGTGGTGCTTCTCTTGGAAATATGCTATTGTCTGAGAAGAACATCTGTTGGTGTGTCAGCCTCTGTCTTATTCAGAAAGTGACATATGTTTTATGTTTTGTTTTGGTTTGGTTTTTTTTTCCCGACAAAGTTTGAGGCACTCTTGTCCAGAATGTCTTTTTGAAAAATAGTAACGTTTCTGAAGATAGGTGCTCTCTGGTACTGAATGGTCTGTTGCTGTATTAGTTCATTTGTAATGTGTGATGTGAGATTGTTTTCTTTAAAACCTGTAATTGGTCTGCTTGAATCATGCTGACCCAACCAGAGAGAGGCTGGGGTCAGATTTTCTTCTCAGATATGAGTATTCTAGCACAATGTTCCAGGAAACTCTTCTGTCTGATACCTTTTAAGCAATGCATCAGACAGAATGCATCATGTACAGGTATGTATATTTCAAATATATACTGTTATTGCAATCATTGTGAATAGGGATGATTAGCCACCCACATGTATCAGTTTACTATAGAAATAGCACCATAGCAAGTATGTGCTTTTAAAATTTGATATTTGTATTAAGGCAGTCCTCAGTCCTGTGGAGAGGATGGTGAAATAAGTCATGGAAAGTGCCATGTAAATAAGAGATACTGTCCTTGAGACTGCTACGCTATCAGTGTTCTTATACTACAGATACTTACATATTCAGTACATGGTTTTTAAGAAATACCCTGTTATTTTTATTAGCAGAATGCTTTGTGTTTGCACAATCAGACCCTAGAAGCACAAGTAAGGCATGAAGCAAGTAGAAGTTTAGTGGTCTTCTAAATCGGGTCGCAGTACATTTTTTGTATGTCTTTGTTATCAAACTCTTGTAACTTGATATTTGAATAACATAAACAGGAAGTTATAAAGTTAAATAAAGGTTGTAAAATAATGTCCTAGATTTGCTTCTAGATTTTGTTGCCAGTCTTAAGATGCTGCCCAGAGAAACAGCATGTAGCATGGGAAATCTGATAATGTTGTGAATCTTTCAACCTTATGCATTCTAATCTGAGTGTGGTTTCCTGTAGTATTGCTGATATGCCAGATAAAACAAGCTTGGATCCAAAATCAACCTCTGTTACAAATGGATGCTCTCTCTTATCCATATTTGTCCTGTAGTCCGTGAATAACTGTTCCCTATCACAAAAACACCACCGTTGTATTCAGTTTTGTGTGTAGACTCACTTCCAGATGATAAGCAATTGCTGTTTTCATGACTGTTTAGTTCAAGTGCAGTTAAGAATTATTTTATGCTACATTTAAGTGTAGAAATTCAAAGTAGCATCTTCAGGGTAACTAACTGCTTTCATGTTTCTTAAATGGCAGTAAAATTTTTCACCATGTTGATGAAATTACTCAAAGTAAGCATCTTTTTAGTAATTTAGTTGAAATGATGTACAACAGATAACTTGTCTATGGAATTAACTCTAACAGCAAAATTTGGTATGAACAAATAAAATTATGCATTTTTCTATCTCTGAGGGCTGAACAGAATTTGTGAAGAAAAATATGAAGATCTGATCCCTTCTCTTTTTATTTTTTTTCTCCCTGGGCAGACTTCCATAAGAAGTTTAGATGTGAATTCCAAAATCAACATTTTGGTATTACACTGAGAGAGCTTTGGTGTCTTCCTGCTCTAAAATATGTAGAGTTAGACAATAGCCCCCCATTTCGCTTAAGGATTTTTGTATTTGTCAAGAATCAAAACAATTTTGAGAGGAATGCTGCTCTCTGTTATGCTAGAAGTGTCTTAATATTGTATTTCTCTAACAACTCAGTAAGGCTTCTCAGAAGCATAACCAAAAAACAAAGGTACCATAGACACCCAAGCCATTGAGAAATAAATTGCTCAGGGAAGTATCTATACCAGTTAACATTAGACATTAACATTAGCTTGATTAGGCAGATATTTTCAATCAATCATTAATATGGTGGTTTTGTTTAATACAGCACTTCAGCGTACAACTCTGAGGTGCTCTGATTTGTCTTCTGAAGGAGGCTTGCTCTTATCTAAAGAGAGGGATTAATTGCCCGCAATTTAGGTACTTTACTTTCTTGTCTGATACCCAGATACTGTTAGAAAATAGGGCAGATGGTGAAGAAAGAACTGATACAAGTGAAGAGTGGATTATATTGAGAGAGGTCTTCCTGCCCCTCTACTCTGCCCTGGTGAGGCCGCATCTGAAATACTGTGTCCAGTTCTGGGTCCTTCAATTCAAGAGGGACAGGGAACTGCTTGAGAGAGTCCAGCGCAGAGCCACAAAGATGGTGAAGGGAGTGGAACATCTCCCTTATGAGGAAAGGCTGAAGGAGCTGGGTCTCTTTAGCTTGGAGAAGAGGAGGCTGAGGGGTGACCTCATAAATGTTTATAAATACGTCAAGGGGGAGTGTCAGGAGGACGGTGCCAGGCTCTTTTCAGTGATGTCCAGTGACAGGACAAGGGACAGTGGGTTCAAGCTGGAACATAGGAGGTTCCACAAAAATATTAGGAAAAACTTTTTCCCTGTGAGGGTGACAGAGCACTGGCACAGGCTGCCCAGGGAGGTTGTGGAGTCTCCTTCCTTGAAGAGATTCAAAACCCGTCTGGACGTGTTCCTGTGTGACCTACTGTAGGTGATCCTTCTTTGGCAGGGCGGCTGGACTAGATTATCTTTTGAGGTCCCTTCCAACCCCTAACATTCTGTGATTCTTTGATATAATTAGTAGTTGAGACCAATGCAGTATAGATAGAAAGGCAAAGAAAGAATAGGAATGACAAAAATATTGGTGAAGTTACAATATACCCCTCATGCAAGACTAGACTAGGCTAGTCTCCATGGCTGAAGAATCATGCTTCCTTTTGTTCTCTGGACCAAATTAATGTTCAAGAATTTACGGGATAGCAAGCTGAGTAAGAAAAGTAAAAATACCTACTCCTTCCCTTTTCTCCTCAGCTTATTTGGGATTTGGGCCAATGTCCTAGGACATATGAAAACATGGATTTAAATCCTTTTGGGCAAGTATTGATACGTTCCCTGTACTTAAGCTATTCAGTGTGTTTCAGCAATGTATTTCTGAAGCCTCATTAGATGTGGGAGAGTAATGAAATTCACAGACGATGTACCACTTGGTGGAGGTGGCAGCAACTTAAGTCTTGGAAAGTGAGCAATACTTTGGTATTACTAAGACTGCAGTTGATTTAACCAGAACTGAAACAACCCAGAAGCTGAGACTTACTCTTTTAAATGAAAATATTGCTTTTTTTCTTTAGTGCTGTCATTTTTGAGTACTACAGGATGGCCATATATTGTCTATATCTTCTTACAAGTACTGCAGGAAAACAAAAATTTATATGACATGCGAAGAGATGTAACTATAGTTTTCTGTGGTAAAATTGATAATAGAAATCAACTACTAGTGTCTTCCATAACCACTTTATTACAAAGCTATATTCAGGGAGAGTTAGAGAGACGTGGTTTTAATTTGCTTTATAGCTCAGCTTTTCTGTAAAGAAGTTGCATCAGTAAAATATTACAGCTATAGTTAAGGTTCAGTGATATTAGTTAAAGGCTGCTGTTACGAAAGGAGGGGAAATGTATTTCTAGTTCTCATTTTGATTTGCATGTAGCGTGAATTCAGGAAGTAAGTATGATTGTGATTTTTTTGTAAACCCAAGGGGAGATAAGAGCAAGAAACTCTTGTTCTTCTAATAGTGGAACAGTGTCAAAATGATAGTTTTTATCCTGTAATAATTTAATCTCCTCTGATCTAGATGATGCAGACAATTCTGCATGTACATAAAGAAACTGAGGTCTGTAAAATATTCCATTTGCTATAGGATTTGCAGTGTCAGGGAGAAGAGGATGAGAACATGGCAGCTTTCATGTAGTGAGAACCATATGCCTACAAATTCAGGATGACAGAAAAAGACAACTTTCAAACATTGCTGTGGGAAGTTTATTGATTTTTTTTTTCCAACTACCTTAATTTCTTTTTGTCTGAGAAATAAATTAGCCCAAGAAATCAGAGTCATATCTGGAACTTGACTTCTGTATTTATAAGGCAAAAATAGTACCAAGGGATGACATCTTAAAATTCATTGAGATATTTTTGCATTATTATTACTAGACCAGCCTTAAGGCATCATAATTTGCAAGAACTAGGATATGAACCAAATCTACTAGAACACACATCAGTAGCACACAACTTTTCATAGCTCTTCCTATATTTTTTCCCCCTCCTTTCCCAGTGGGATCTTCCCCTAGTGCTTTTTTGGGGGGCAGAGAGCATGTTTAAGATCTAATAGGTTCCTTGGAAAGGCTGTGATTTTTAACAAGAAGGAAGTTGCCTTGTGTGTCATAAAGCTTTCCGGGGAAAAGTGGGAAAGGATTCAGTTCTCTTCTCAAGTCTCTAAGGACATAGGATATGATGAGAGGTTTTGGAAACCTAATTTTATGTTGTAATACGGAAAAGCTGTGTACAGAAAGAAAAAAAAAGTTTGCATTTGTGTAGCATGACAAAACCTGAGTCTTGTGGTCAAAGGAGCAGCTGCGATCTCTGTTACCTTCAGAAAGTAGGTGTGGTTCATGCTTACTACCTCAGTAGATTTGTATACTTTTATTTGAAGGAAACTTGGCTACCTTGACATGCTGAACTTTGATAAACAAAATACAATGTAGCTGTTTTCCTTTGAGATTTTCTTGTACTTTCTATCTAAAGCTGAGCCAGCAGAACATTCTTTGCCTCAAGAGCATCAGACATGACAAACAACTGTTATTGGGAAGTCCACTTATCCTTACAAATGTATGAATTGCAATTACACATGACCTGGAGGTCACTGACCACTGTGAAGAGTTTTTAGGTACATGTGGCCAGTGGGCTAGCACAACTTAATGTCTTTTCAGCATTCTTAAATTTTTGGCATGTAGAAATTTGAGAAAGGGCTTGACAACTGGGAGAGGCAGTTACGGAGCCTTCCCTTAAGCTCTGTGCAGCGTGTGGAACAAACATAAAGTGACCTGGTGAGCAGAGAGGATTCCATCAACATTTAAAGTAACATCATTAAGATCAGATGAAGTCAGATACTTGTTTTTTAAAAGCCTTTTGTTAGAATTAAATCCTCTTTAATTGAGTGAAAGAGCCACAGTAAAGGTTATTTAAAAAAATAATCTAAATCATAGTGGGCATAGAATCATAGAATGGCCTAGCCTGGAAGGGACCTTAGAGATCATCTAGTCCAACCAATGAGCAATTGTGGACCCTTGATTTACTATTTGCACTCCAAAGAATTTGGATGCTGTTTCAAGATTTTGGAGGTCCACTGAGTTTCTGGATCCAACCTTCTGATGTGGTCTCTTTCCTTGAATGAGGGAAGCCCTAACTTACATATAAATTTAGTTAGGCTTAGAATTTTGAAGCAGGTATGGTTTTCCTCTCCAGAGAAGACAGGCTTAGATGCTACAAGAATGGTCTTGGAGTCCTCCAAGCACTGCTCCACTAAGGCTCTTTTGATGTTTGGCATGAAGGAAATAACAGGTGAAGATAGCCTGTGTGTCAGTGTCTTGTTCTTGTGTTGAAAGTCACAAACTCAATAGGATCCTTTGGCTTGTGTTCTAATTTCTACAAAACTATATAGAGTTTTGGCCCTGCAACTTATTATACTAAAACATGAAATGTAAATGCTGCTTCCATCTTTTTATATTGCTGTAAATTTTTGTCTCTTTTTTTCCCATGGTGCTCTTCTTCCATCTGAAATTAACTTGAAATGAAATCATATATTGCATATTCACAGATAATGTATGGGAAACCCTAATGTTACTTTAAGCCCAGACTGTTTACTAGGCCAGATATTTCATTATTTGGAAACAGAGAGACAGTAGAAGGAACTATGATGTCATACTGACTTGCCTGAAGATTAGGTGGTAAATTAGAGAAGATTTGTCCAGATGATTCCTTAAGGCAAATCCCTGTAACTATGGGCCTGTTCTCAAGCTTTCTATTCTGCTGAACTCTGTCAGATACAGGCCACTGCATTTTGTCAAGATACTGTCATACAAGTTTAAGAGATCTTTGAATGGTGGCATCAACAGGGAATGAGGAGAAGGTGAATTACATAGCTTTGAATAATTTTCACAGAAACACAGAATGTTAGGTGTTGGAAGGGACCTCAAAAGTTCATCTAATCCAGCCCCCCTGCCAGAGCAGGATCACCTACAGTAGGTCACACAGGAATGCGTCCAGATGGGTTTTGAATGTCTCCAAGGAAGAAGACTCCACAACCTCTCTGGGCACAGTACTCCAGATTCGGCCTCACCAGGGCAGAGTAGAGGGGCAGGAGGACCTCTCTCGACCTACTAACCACCTCCCTTCTAATACACCCCAGGATGCCATTGGCCTTCTTGGCCACGAGGGCACATTGCTGGCTCATGGTCATCCTGCTGTCCACCAGGACCGTCAGGTCCCTTTCTGCTAAGCTGCTCTCCAGCAGGTCAGTCCCCAACCTGTACTGGCACATGAGGTTGTTCTTTGCCAGGTGCAAAATTCTACACTTGCCCTTGAGGAGTTTCATAAGATTTCTCCCCACCCAGCCCTCTAGCCTGTCCAGGTCTCTCTGAATGGCAGCACAGCCTTCTGG
>NW_009737773.1:0-633 GCF_000703405.1 Apaloderma vittatum | reverse complement strand
GTACCTCTGCCTTCTTTCTGTCCTCTGTCTCCAGGGCACCCACCTCATTCACCAGAGGGCCTACATTGCCTCTAGCATTAGTTTTATCAGCAATGTATTTGAAGCAGCCCTTTCTGTTGTCCTTGACCTCCCTTGCAAGGTTTAATTTCAAGGAGGCCTTAGCTTTTTTAATTGCCTCCCTACATTCTCTGACAGCAGCCCTATACTCCACCCAAGTGGCCAGCCCTTCTGTGCACAATTTATATATCATCTCCTTCCACCTGAGTCTGCCCAGCAGATCCCTGGTTAACCATGCAGGTCTCCTGGATCTCTTTCTTGATTCCCTACCTGTTGAGATTCACTGATCCTGAGCCTAGAAGAAGTGGTCCTTGAATACTGACCAGCTCTCTTGGGCCCCTTTACCTTCCAGTTCCCTGTCCCATTGGGTTTCCCGTAGCAATTGCTTGAAAAGGCCAAAGTTTGCCCTGCTGAAGTCCAGTGCTGCGATCCTGCTTGGTATTCTGTTTGAACCGCACAAGATCCTGAACTCTACCACCTCATGGTCGCTGCAGCCAAGATTGCCCTCAACCTTCACTGCTTTAGCCAGACCTTCCTTGTTGGTAAACACAAGGTCCAGCAGCGCTCCTCTCCTGG
>NW_009737772.1:0-16008 GCF_000703405.1 Apaloderma vittatum | reverse complement strand
TCGGTTTCCCGGTGTGTGGCCTGCGCGCCGCGCCGCTGCCCAGAGAGCCTGCCCGTGCTCGAGCAGGAAGCCCTGCAGACCGCTGAGAGAATAATAAAGTAGCTCTCTGCGCCCTGCTCATTTCTTTCAGGCCTTGAATAGTAGAGTGAGTTTTAAGTTTTGTTCTCGTCATTGGCTTTCCCGTCATGTAGAGGTCTCTGATAGCGTGAGCTGAGTGTCTGTAGGAACTTACGTAAGTTTAGTGACTGAGATCAAACAAGCCAGACAAAATGCATTTCTACCAAACGGGGTCCTGGGTAAACGGAGGAAGAAAATACTGAAAAACCGCTGCTAACGTGGAGTTCTTGCACAGTATGCTCTTGGCACAGTGGTGGCAGCGACAAAGGCATCAAATGGGCTTCCTCAGCCTGGCGATGAGTACGACTTCTACAGAAGCTTCCCTGGCTTCCGCGCGTACTGTGAAACACAGGGAGACCATCTCCTGCAGTGGTAAGGATGCTTTTGTGTCTCTGGGCTGTTGCTAATACCTTCCAATCCAAAACAGAAGGTAGCGCCCTTCTTTGAAGACTCCAAACTTGCCGTAGATAAAAAGATTATTTACTTCACGTACCTAATTTTAGCTACTCTTTTAGCATTTGACAGCTTAAGTAACAAGTTTAAGAGGGCCTTTCATAACTACTTGGATAAAAAGCTGTGCAGAGGGTAGAGGCTGATGCAAAACACATTAGGCTATCTATTTTAAGAGTCACATGGTTCAAATTAATTCCAATGATTAATTTCAACAATACTGTAGAAATGTTTCTTCCATTCACTGCTCATGCGATGTAATCCCTAAGTCCTGCATTTGATTTATTTTTAAACTTTGAAGATGTAGAAAGTTGAAGAGAATCAGATAGTAATCAACATGCCTGCTTTCAAACTGCTAATAGCTGCGCTGTTCTTTTGCAAGTATGAGCAAGGTGATGCAATACCATGGCTGCCGTAGCCACATAAAAGATCACAGCAAAGTGACAGAGCTAGAAGATAAATTTGATATGCTGGTTGACTCCAACGACGTCATTCTTGAAAGAGTGGTAAGCAAATTCTGATCGTTGTTCTTGCACACTTCAGTTGCCCCAAGGTCTTTTTACGTTGCAAGGATTTCAGCAATAGTGCTTTCATAGCTACACTTACTGTTTTCTTGGTCTGGTGGCTTTCATTTTATTTTAAAAACATTTCCATGTGCCAGGCCAATGGTCACAGCAGCTAAGGCAGATGAGTTATGGCCCAGAGGGAAGGAAGATAATATGTGACTTCTGAGGAAACTAAGTACAGTCTGGCACAAGAATGTCACAACCTGAAAACAGGTCTGTAACTTCATAGGGCTGCTTCTCTGGGGACACTGTTCCTACCTTGATGTTCAACGTACTCCTCCCACATTTGTCAGTCTCACGTTGCACAGAATTCAGGGGAGATGGCTGTGGAGGTATCTACCTGTGTGACTTTTGTTTTTCAGTTTGACTAGAGTGGTTGAGCCTGGTGATTTAACAGGTGTTTGGTTTTCACCTAGGTTTTTTTCTGTAATTTAGGGTATTTTATTGGATGAAGCAGCAGGAGTCAATAAAAACCAGCAACCAGTTCTCCCTGTTGGGTTACAGCCCCCCCAGACGATCGTTTCCAGCTGGAACCGCAAGGTGAGGTTTCTCTGCTCTGTTTGCTGTGTTAGCTTTTTTTCCCAGCATTGGCACTACTGATTTTCCAGTGGAGTTGAGTATTTAAATGTTCTGTCACAGTTTTTACACGTCTTAACTCCCTCTCTCCTTTTTTCCTTTTCCTGTTTATTCAAACTTGATTCTGGATTCTGTGTGCTTTCAGTTGTCATTTCAGTTTCATGTACACAGCAGTTTTCTTTCGCTTGTTTGTATGAATTCTCTGAATCAGGATCCTGATTAAGCGCTGGACTCACTGCAAAAGAATGACTCCGTTTGGAGTTTGGGCTATAGTTTATTCCTATGAATATTGGGTCAGGCTGAGCAAAAGAAACTCTGAATGCGTTTTTTGTTTTACCTGTGGTTTACCTCTTTTTAAATAGGCAGGAGAATCCCACAAGAGAACTCAGTCTGAAACCTTCAGACTGCTTCATGCCAAGAATATCTCTCGACCACAGCTTAAGTTTCGGGAAAAGATTGACAATTCCAACACTCCCTTTGTACCTAAACTTTTTATCAAGCCAAATGCTTTGAAACCATTGCCTGAAGGTAAGAAGTTTATTTTGTATCGGGTAACCTGTTGAAAGTATTTGACATGAATCTGTCCTAGCAGTCTTGAGGAAAAATCACTGACTGTAAAAACCAGTATCAGCAGCAGATATTGACCAGTTTAGTGTAGTGGGCTCTGTGACTCTGTTCTTTACATGTGTGTAACGTAAGGATGGGTCAGCACACAGCATCTTCTTGTTGGAACACAGCAAGTAGTCTGTTCCAAACAGATACTCTGCTGCTTCTCTTTACCACCATTGAACACACATTATGAGGGTCACTCTGGCACCAGGAGTGATCTTAATTGGACTAGTTGGCTTTACGGATACTTCTTCCTAATTAGTTAGGAGCAGCAGGTATATGGTTTGACCTACCTTTGCTCCGGGTGCTTGATCAAAGCTGCCAGCATACATCCTGTCCTGGCCACATGTCGCTGCTCCTAGTGATTCAGCCTTAGTCTGCACCAATGCAGTTGTACTGGAAATGATTGGAAGATTTTTCTTTTTCTGAAGATTTTTCAATCTCCTTCCAAGCTCTCGAGCAGAACCACCTTGTGTCTTGCTTAACAACAGCCTGGTGAGACCTAGTAACTGAGTTATCGTTAGAGGTGTGGACAGAAATCTTACCAACAGCAAAAACTGTGTGTCTAAATTAAGATTTTTTGATACTTTATGATTTTAATAGGATCTTGTGGTGGGTGGAGGGGAGAGAGTAGTAGGCTGGGAATGTTACGTGTGGGACCTGGTCCAGTTGTTCCATATTGGTTGTTCAGCCCTCACAAAAAGTGGACGGGAACGAAAGGAGCGCCCTGAAGACCTGGATGTGCCACCTGCTTTGGCAGACTTCATACACCAGCAGAGGACGCAGCAAACTGAGCAAGACATGTAAGAAACAAAACCGACAGCCAGGTGCTTGGAGTTCCGGTGGTGAACATGCGCCTGTTTGGTCCCGTTGTGCTGATGCTATTCCTGATGAACAGCTCTGCATGTGTTTGTGTCCACACATTACGTTGCGGATTACTTGCTTTAAGACATCTGCAGTTATTTTAAACGTGTGTTTAGTAGACAGACAAAATTTCTACTCAGTAGGGAATCTGCCATAGCTCTCAAAGTCTGTGCTCTGGCTTCATAAAGATGATGGAAATTTAGCCTGTGCCTGTCTTCCTGATTTCCCCAGGTTTGCTCACCCTTACCAGTATGAACTGGAGCATTTTTCCCCACCAGATGAAGTTCTCAAAAAACCAGAACCCCAGGTTGGTGCCCCCAGTAATTTAAAGTTCCTGCAGGTGCAGTAAGTTTACAGGTGGCCATACTTGATGAATTGAGGGTGGAGGCCAGGGGTGGGAATTGACAGAGAACATACCACGCCTAATAATTTGTTTTGCCAGATTTACAGACCCATCAAGGAAACACCCTGTCATTTTATCACCACACTGGATGAGCTGGTAGAACTAAATGAAAAACTTATGAGCTGTAAAGAGTTTGCCCTGGACTTGGAGGTAATCCTTTTAGATGAGAGGTAATGCCTTTTCAGTTTAGAAGTTAAATGTGTACTGTTAGTACCTAGGAGACCCTTATATTTTTCTACTGTGTTCTGTAGTCATCTTTCTTCTGCTTTTTCTACTTTTTGGCATGAAAAGAGAGCTCGCGAGCCTGACTTGTCAAATATTACTTAGAAGGTAGAATTGAACTGTGTCAGTATTATAAGATTTCCAGTGGTAGAACTGGCTGCGGACTTCATACCGAACTCGATCTTTCAATTCATCCCATGTTGTTTTTATTTCATGTCAGTGATTGCAAAGAGAAAGCTTGCTCATTCAGCTGCCTTTTTCTTTAAGAAGTCCTCTGTTACTTTTTCTTCCTTCATGTGAGGTGCTGTCTGTACTTCTGTAATGGGTCCTAGCTTACAGCTCTCTTCCGTGTTTTTCAGCACCATTCCTACAGGAGCTTCCTGGGCTTGACGTGTCTGATGCAGATTTCCACCCGGACTGAAGACTTCATTATCGACACACTGGAATTGCGCAGCGATATGAACATTCTCAACGAGACCTTCACAGACCCTGCGATTGTGAAGGTCAGCTGCTGAATTCACCAGTTCACCACTTTTTTTTTTCTTTTGTTTGTTTCTTGGTTTAAGCTTTGTAGTTGCAAGCACACTGTGTGCTCTGTCTTGGTCACTTGGCTCTTTTTCATTGTGAGTTGTTCATGGCCCTGTTTTCTTGGTGTAAGTGGGGAGTTACTTGCCAAGTGCACTCATTTAGTAGTTCTGCACTTAATGATGAAGGGCAAAGAGAGAAGAAACGTGATCAAAGACACATGAATATGAAACCACAGCACTGCCAGCCTGGAGTAGAATTGTTCTTCTCGTCATTCTCAACACGTTTTGCTTTTCAAGGTCCTTCATGGTGCTGATTCAGATGTGGAATGGCTGCAGAAAGACTTTGGTCTCTACTTGGTGAACGTGTTTGATACTCACCAAGCTGCTCGCCTCCTCAACCTTGGCAGGCATTCCTTGGACCACTTGCTGAAGCTTTATTGCGATGTGGACGCTGACAAGCAGTACCAGCTGGCTGACTGGAGGATACGGTAAAAACTGATCCCTTAAACGGAGTGGAGCTGCAAGGTAGCACTTACCCTTGTTAGCATTGTTAGAGCAGGAACCTGTTTCTAGTTGCTGGCCCTGTAGTTCTAGGTTAGTCTCCAAGCGAACAATCACAGTGTTTTACCTGGCAGTGCTTTATGAGTGTTACATTTTCTCATGTTTCTTTAGAAAAGAATTCTTTGGGGAGCGTCAGAAAATATTAACGAAAAGCTGCTGGAAGCTAACTGCTTAGGAGCAGCGCTTAACTACTGCTGCATTATGGAGAAAGTCAGTATTTGCTCCTTTAGAGTTCTCCCAAAAAACATTGAGGCACGCACGCTAGGTAGAGCAGTTTGCCATTGGAGCAGCGAGCTTGGCTATGCGGATGGACCCTGCGCACCACAAAGATCCCAGGCTCTGCAGAGAGAGGAGAATTGTGACAAACACCATAGCAGGCAGTTCTGCCATCTGACTTGCATACACAGCAACGCTGCTCTCAGGCATGTGAGCAAGACGCCATCTGAATCGGGGAGCACACAGTGTGTCACTGCTCTTGCCCCACAAATTCAGTAAGGAAACAGAAGAATTTTCATCTTAGTTCTTGGGGTGGTTTACATGCCTTGCAAGAGGAAAGTGACGGTTTGGTGGGGCAGCTCTAATGTATTAGTGTCATTTTTGGCTCTTTTTTCCTAGCCCTTTGCCAGAAGAAATGATGCGGTATGCCCGTGAGGACACTCACTACTTGCTCTACATCTATGATAAAGTGAGGGAGGTGCTGTGGGAGAGAGGGAACGAGCAGCCCACTCAGCTGCAGGTTGTGTGGCAGCGCAGCAGGGACATCTGCCTGAAGGTAAGGCTCCACCTGGTTGATTAGCTGGACCAGTGTATGGCCTTAGTAGGACAGAAAATCCTTTGGTTATTTGATGTCTGTTGTGTAGACGCAGGGGTTTTTTTTTCCTCTGTGTGTGTCTGAAAACAGCTGTATGGACTCTGACTCAGTTCTGTGCTGCCACTTGTTTCACTCGGTAAAATTGTTGGATTCAGATGCCTTCTTGCTGTTTTTTTGAATGCTAGTACTTCTTGACCTCCTGATGCTTTGCTTTTTCTGAGAGAGATGTTACATTTCTAGTTCTACTGGATATTCCTAGAAGTTCAAAGCCTAACTGGAGTCACATTATGACATAATTATATTGTGCCTGTGGAAAATACTGTCTATGAAAATAGGCCTTGTGTAACGTAGCAGAGCTTGAAGAAATGTATAAAGCTGTTCTCAGGGTTGGTCAGGGTGATCTTCCCCTAAAAATGGCTGAGATACGTGTGTTTTGGGGTTAGGCTCCTACCGGTAGTTTAGGGTAGAATCTCTGAGACACATGTATCTGAGCTTATTCAGTGTCCTTGTGTCTGTGTGAGATTCTTTGTGTCTCAGTGAAGCCAAGGAAACTAGGAAGCACAGATCTGATACTGATCATGAATATTTCTTTTTTTTCCTGTCCAGAAATACGTCAAGCCCCTCTTCACAGATGAATCCTACCTTGAGCTGTACAGGAGGCAGAAAAAACATCTCAACACGCAGCAGCTGGCAGCGTTTAGGTTGCTGTTTGCATGGAGAGACAAGATGGCGCGACAAGAGGATGAGAGCACAGGGTAGGACGTCTTTTATTAGACACTGGCTTAATATTTTAGTGAGTCTCTCAGGTTCTGCCCCTCCCACCCTCGAGGCAGAACCACTTTATTACCTCAACCAGTCTACTACTTCAGGCTGCTTTTTACCCAGAACTCTTGTTACCTCAGCAGTAAATTCTTACCGGTATCTAGATCAGCCCTGCTTCATTTCCTTTTAACGGATTTCATCTTTTCAGACCTTGTGACTGGGGCAGACGTGTTCCTTTTGAAGAGTTTTTAGTGTTCTGTTACGTTCACAACTGCCTCTTTGTGTTGTAGATACGTGCTGCCAAACCATATGCTGTTGAAGATAGCAGAGGAGTTGCCCAAGTAAGTTTTGTTCACACTTGAGAAGTCTCATTTGATTTTAATATCCAGTAAGTCATTTCCTAGTGTGTAATTACTTCTGCAGTTGGTATCTTCCTTCCAGTTGTCAAAATTGCTTTTCTCTGTAGTTGTTTAGTTTGGAAGACAAGTAAATAGCAATAGTACTTCAGAAGACTCCGCTGACTTTATTCCACTAAAAATCCCACATTCCTTTCCATTGCTCTATGTCACACGTCTCCCCTGAGATTCCTACAGTATTGCAGAGCAAAAAGGGGATGAGTTCCCTCCATGGCCTTTATTTGGCTTTTTTTCAGTTCCTAAAGGGATTAGGGAGGTTGGGCAAGGGGCAGATCCCATAAAGCGTCCAACAACATTTTCCTCAGGTGTTTGGCACTCATCATGTGACTTATATATATGAAAATAATAAAAACGGTCTTGAAATGCAGCTCCACTGCTGGGCTCAGCTTCCCTAGATGAATACTGAACAAGGAAAGAAATAAAACTGGGGACAGACAGACAGTCTGGCCACAGAACAGATAAGTAAGAGGAGAGCTGAGTTAATGGTTTCTCCTTACCTGCACAAACCTGGTACCGAGGAATTTTTTTCATCACAGAGACTAAACTCTGACAGATTAATCGGGCTTGTTTTACTCTGTCACAGTCAGGACCGTGGTTATATCTGGTTGGACATCCTTTGAATGCAAATGCTCAATGTGTGGGCTGTAAATACAGCTCACTGAACTTTTCTCATCTCTCTTTAGAGAACCCCAGGGCATCATTGCTTGCTGTAATCCAGTCCCACCACTAGTTCGCCAGCAGATTAATGAATTGCATCTTCTCATTCAGCAGGCCCGGGAGATGCCTCTTCTCAAGGTAGGAGTAGCTCGTCCCACACGAGAGACTCATCACTTGCTTTACACAAGCCAGGGGCTGGAGCTAAGCAGTGACCGGTGATGATGCGTGTGTGGAAGTTTGCTTTCCCAACACTGAATGTAGTGTTCTGTAGAAAGATACATTGCAGCTTCTTCTTGCCTGTGTCTTGCCTGCTGTGGACTGGCTTACACACCGTGTAGTTTCCTGGAGAACTAGAGGAGTAACAGAACAGATGCTGCTTGAACAGACTGCAGTTGTCTGTCTTACATCGTGCGTCACGTTTGCTTGCGTGAGGAAGAGCTGGACCTTGTGGAATTTGTTGGCCATGTGCATGGATTCATAAATCTTTTACAGCTCTGGTGAAGCAATAAAAAAAAAAAACCACCTTAGGTGTAAAAAGTTCATTATTTGAAAATATACAATCAGTATGGTGGTATTAATACAGTCCTCCTTCTTTAGGGAAACAAAACCATTTGTGAGCAGCATGAATGTGTCCTTTCTGTGGGAGGTGTTTAAATGTATCCGTATGCAAATGCTGGAGGAGAAGAAGAAATAATGTAATTTTATTAATCTACTAGCTTGTAAGAAAGGTGTTTAAAGCATGGATGAGGAGGTGAGCCTAGAAGAAATAAGGCAGGGGCACTTAAGTGACTTACCTTTCTCTCCTATTCTAGTCGGAGATTGCTTTGGCAGTGAAGAGGAGAGCACCTCACTCCAGCCCTGAGGTACTGTTTTCATAATGTTTGTGACCTAATGCCCTGAGCATGAGACATAACTGTAGCACAATTCTAGCTCCTGGTAAATTGTTCACTCTCATCCGTTTTACAGGTCTCCACGTTAGCTCAAGGCTGTTTTTCCGTGCTAGCCTCATAACGTTACCGGCTGTGAACTGGTATTTTATAAACCCATGTGATAGCAGCACTTAAGGCTCTCTCAGCAAACACTGTAGCTGCTGGACAGTTTATGTGTTACTCTATAGTGACTGATCCGTAAGAGAAGTTCCAGATGAGTTTCTAAACCAGACTCATTTAGTTTCCTTGTGTGTATGAAATAAAGCATCTCCATTAGGCAGTGTTTGCACAGATAAGCTTTTCATGCCAGGTGCAGTTTTCTGTGGCAGGTGAGCTACGTTAAGAATATTCAGTCTCTGAATTTCACCCTTTTGTTTGGGGTTTTTTTTTTTATTACTGTGCCTCTGCAATATGTGAAGGCATATACAGATTCATATAGTAGTGTATTAATAGTGTTTGTAATTTGGATCTCTCTGCAGAGATTGGAGAATACTTTGTTTGGACCACATGACAGTTCCCGGCTCCCTGCGGATGGATTTCAGAACAACTCTACATTGGGTAATTTGGACTTATCCTAAGAACTTTATTAACAATGACATGATGTGGTTTAGACGTGGAGAAATAAGCAGCCCCGAAGAAACTTTCCGTGAAATCTCATTACACAGAGAAGCAGTAAAATATACAATAAAAATTTTGTCTCCTTGTCATGTAGGGCCTGCACCAGTTTTGGAACACAGTTGTCTCTTTGCAGACAGTGAGAGGACAACGAATATTCAGGATGTTCAGCCAGAGTCAACGTGTCTTGTTGCTACTGCCACTGTCAGCATATTCAGTGTAAGCAACATGTTGGTGATGTGTCAGTATTTAAGTGTTTGAAAAGATACTTAATCATCTGATAAAACATGTGAAACTGTTAAAAGAAATAGTACAGTTCCTGTCAGGCCTGTGGCATGGCCAGGAGAGCTGGATTAGGAGGGCAGCAACTTAATTGCATCTCTCTGGGGAGTTGCTGCCATCCGTGGGGTTTCAGATAGAGTGAGAAATAACATGCACGAAAGCGCAGTAGCCAAAACCAAAACTTATTAATGTTAATTTTTCTTTTTAATTAGGAATGTGATGAGGATGAAGGAAATGAGAAGATTTTAACCGCTGCACAGCAGAAGGCTCAGCGTATCATGGAGTCCTTTGAAAATCCCTTTAGAATGGTAAAATTTCCCAATACGTGTTTGTAGTGGGGCTCATAAACTACCTGGTGCGAGGGATGCTCTGAGTTATTTTTCCAGGCATATCCAAAAGAGCTTGATGCAGCAGGAGCCGCTGCTCTCTTACTGGAATAGAGAAATTGTCTTGCAAAGCACACACGCATGGGCTTGTTTTCAAAACACATTGAAATGCCTCTTAGATATCTGTCTTTCTACACAGTAAACAGACCTTGCACTCTTCTGGGTTGTTTTGGTTTTTTTAATCAAGTTTGAGGTTTTTTTAATTTACATCACATTTTCAACTCTAAGGCTAGAGTTAGTGAGCTTATTTAATTCTTCTAATTAATCAGAAGAACAATAGAATACTTTGTTATAGATTTGGAGTGGCAAATTACTGAGGAAATAATATCAACTTTTTCTGGTGTGTGGTTGAGCGTTGGTTTTTCAAGGATTTTTTGGGCGTTGATTTTTCTTCAGCGTTTATCTTGGTTGTAGGTGTAGTAATTTAACTTTTTCTAAAAGCTGTAGAATGTTTGTCAAATACCAACTTTTTGATTTGATACATTTAAAGTAGCATTTTAGCCGTGAGTTGAATGTCATGTGCTATGTTTCAAACCAAACGTGTTTTTTTTTCTCTCTCAACAGTACCTACCTCCGGAACAGAATCCTGCTTATGTCTCACAATCTGCAAAGTTTGACCCGTCATCAAAAATTTATGAAGTAAGACTTGTGCTAAAATTTCCTGCCAAGTAGTACAAAAGAAACAAATAAGTAAATTATTTTCCTTGGGGAACCTCAGCAATATAGAATTTTTTTTCTCCTTGGATTCTCCTTAAAAAAAGAATGTAAGTTGTGAGAAACTTGACACGTTTCTGAATCTGTAGTTCTTTTTTCTGTAGCATTTGTAACCTGCGAAAAACCGGGATTTGGAGACATTTCACTGTATATTCCCTGTCTGTCAAAGCTATAAACTGCTGCTGACGTCTGTATCTGCCTTTGTTCTCGTGGTTGCTTGTAGCTCAGAACTTCTAAAACACATGGTTTTACCTGTTGCTGCAGATCTTAATCTCTTTTACAATACAATGTGATCTTTTGTACTCTTAATGAAGACCAGCATGTGGTAGCAAGTTTATAGACTCCCCTTTGCCAGAAAACTTCAAAGGAAGTGATCCCAGGTAACCTTTTTTCCTTTTTTCATTGCAGATCAGCAATCGATGGAAGTTGATGAGTCAGGCGCGAGTACAGAAGGAGTCCAAGGATGAAACCAAAAAGAAAACAGCCCAGCAGTCAGGTACAGCTGTTCTTCCCTCCCTGAGCGTGTTGACTAGCTTTTTCCAGGGCACATCAGTTGTTTCCCAGTTACTAGAAAACCTTAGATGATGGATTTCCGGATGGATGAGATTGTTTGACAAAGATGGTACTCTCTGTAGTCTGAGACTTGCTACTAGCTGCTTTTTTTGCTTTTTCTAAGGTCCTGGCTAACTTAGTCCTGCTTGTGACAGTAGCACTTGTTTGTTTTCCATAGCTGCTCGTGAGGAGGCACAGAAGGCGTATAAAGAAGCAACAGAAAACATTGTGTCTGTTCGTCAGCAAGCTATGGTACGTCACTGAATTCGCTACTTCTGGCTTTTGCCCCTTCTGACCTTTATAACATAGTTCTCCCAAATCTGCCTGTGGGGCCACAGCAGATCTTGGTGTCTAGTATCCTATGAAATGACAGCTTGACTTTTTATCGGAAAAGTCCCAGCTGTGAGGGATTAAAAAAAAGGCAGTTTAGGCTCAAGGAAGAGCACAGTGCTTTCTCCCTGCAGTATTATTGCCACAGGCAAGAGCTGTCACTGGAGCTGAGCTCCACTGGGCGGTTCATCTGCGTGCTGGCGTTCATGCCTACACAGAGGTGTTTCATTCTCCTCTCCTGAACTTGTCCCTGTTTTCAGTCTGCTCATTGCTTTTGCAGCAGGAACAAGCTAATAAGAAGAGAGAGAGAGTCATAAGTGAAGCGGGAACAGAGTTGCCAAAACAAGAGAAGAAACGGCCAAAAGCCTCCCAGCAACCAGAGGAGCTGGAAACACCGAAGCAGTTTACCCCCTTTGATTACAGCAAGTCCAACTTCAAAGTGTTTGCGGGTAAGATCTGGATCTCTTGCTTAGACTGCTGCAGGCTGTAGAAAATGTTGCCAGCTGAGCCCCAAGAAGGCTGTGTGTGAATGTAGGTGCCAAGGCAGTACAAACTGTTAGAATGCATTTACCTAACAGCGGGGAAATACTAAAAGAAGTTAATGTGAGGAATGCACAGTTTAGCATTCTTTTTCTGATTTGGAAAAAAAGTCCTGAAGCTGTTGTCCAAGAGGATTGTGGATTCGAGTTTTGCTTTTCTCTGTAGAGGAAGTCATCTCTTTAACTGGACCCCAGGAACTAGGAGGTAAAGGAGATTTGACTCCTTTGAAACAAGTATCTGTTCAACAGCATCTCCTGCCCTTAAGAGACTCGATGGTTTTTAGCATGTGGGAGACAGAGGCACAGCGTGGAACGTACTGTTCTTCATGGAAAATTTTAGTGACAGCTTCTCTCCTCTCTCTCTTAGGAAGCAGCAAATCGAAGCAGTCACCACAATTTGATCCTGCCAAGCAAGCTTACGCAGGCAAGGTACGGGCATGTCGTGAAAGAAGGGACAGAAATGTTGATGAGAGCTGGGGAAGGCAGATGACATTTTCTGAATCTGCAGAATGTTCCCTGACAGCACTTGGTACCAAGGTGCAGCTTCCAGTCGCAACCTTATATTTTGTATTACAGCCTCTTCCCATTCAGGAGGAGCTTTCTTTGGGCTCCTCAGGCTCTCTCGTTGTTTTCCACCTCTTCACACATTGTTCACACGTATGCCTCCATACATCACAGGCGTGACACTTAGACTACAGCAGAACACCACAAATTCCCAATAGCAATTTCAAGGCACACTCAAAAATCTCAAAATCACTCCAGTTGTTCCAGGCCGTGTCAGGTCCGCGTATTGTCCACATTCTCCACCAAGTACTGTCATTAGGAAAGGAGCCTCAGCTCAGAAAATGACTAATCTGTTGCTAATCGAGAGACTGAAGAGAAGAAACAAAGCAGAAACCATCGAACACATACTTAGGGAAACCTGTGACCAGCACGGGGCAGTTCCTGGGATGTTGTTGCCACCACCTCAGGTCACCCCTGCAGACTTGGGTTACCTGGACCCTCTGTGCTGCTCGGCCACAGAGCGTTTGGGTGCTGGTGTGTCGCATCAGTGGCCATTCAGACATGAAGCAGTAGGATGCCCATACAGGAACTCATTGCGCGTTCAGGCATTAATTTTAAGTTCTGAGGCTCGATTCCTGCAGTTCAGTTTCTTTCCTGTGAGTGCTGCCATCCTGCATATTTAATTGAAGGGCACATGGGAGCATCTTACATATTGATTAAACATCACATCCTAGAAGCTGAAGAAGTTTACACCTGATAGTGCAGGAAATAAGTCCCTCTGCAATCTAGTTGCTGTGTCAGTTGGAACTTACTTCAGCAGAAAAAAAATGTTGAATTTGAGACAACAGGTGCAGGTTTTTCTGTCTAGATAGGTAAGATTTGTCACTAGTGGGTTACTGTGCTGTGTTGAACAGCACTGACTCAGGTGCACTCAGTGCACGTGAGTATTAAGAAGTACTAAAACAAAGCTCGCCCTGTAAACGAGCAATGTTCCTTGAAATTGGGAGGGTCTTGAGAGCACGTGAATCTCATGGGCTATACTGTATGTGGCAGGTACCTCACTGTGGTGATGGTGTGTTCTGTTTTTTTCATTTGCCTCTGCAGAAATTAGCTGGAGCTGGAGCAAACAAACTTCAACAATCTGGAAACCGAAGCATGTCCTACCTGGCGGGGAAAGCTGATCGGTGTGTTGTCAGCCTGCTCTCATCCAGCAGTGGAGTGTTTGCACACCTATGCCCTGGAGCTGTGGGCAAAGCATAGCTATTGTCTCTGTTGCTGTAGGAGCTCAAGCGGTGTTTAATGGGAAGAGGTTGCATCACAGCTTGACGTCAGTTTAAAAGGAAAAAAATAAAAAAAAAGCCTAGTCAGGATTAATGCAGTCAAAGACAATTCTGGGTGGAAGGTTTGAAATGCTTGAGGTAAAGTCTCATAGATGTGGAAGTTGATTTCTTTCACCACAAAGATAGGTAGAGGTGTGGAGAACATCTGCCTGGCTGGGGAGGAGGGTAGGTAACTGCTGCCAAATACGAGCAGTCGTGCTCTGGATAGAAACTGAATGTGTAGCTTGTGAGCCTTGTGTAGTCAGTCGTGTAAGGGCAGCACTGGAGGGAGCAAGGTTCTGTCTGCATTTCTCAATAGAATCATTGTAATCTGTCGTAGGTTTTCAATCCTGAGCGAATTTAGAGCAAGAGTTTAAGTCTTTCTGTAACTGTCTTTTGCAGGGGTTCCAGGCACCACTGGCCAAAGAGATAATCCTTATTGCGGGACCTGTGGGAGTTGCTGCTGAACAGAACAATAGTCATCATAGGAAGGCAAATACCGGTCATTTGGCAGTTTTTGTACAGAAATGTTTTTACATCCATTAAAATCCTTTTTTTCCAAAAGGAAAAACATCTTAATTGATGTCAATTTTCTTATATCCACATTGGGGTTTTTTTTTCTAATTATACTGACAGTGTTGCTTTGTTTCTAATTTTGTAAGTTGATCCCATGTCGTCAAACAACAATTAGGCTAAACTTGTCACTTCTTGGAGCTGCTTGAAGTCCGGAACCAGCGTGTCAGTGGAGTATGAGAGGAACTTCTTGGCATCTCTAAAGCCAGCACAAAAGTAATGGAGAGATTCAGTAGATGTGACTAAAACCTCAGCAGTCCAGAGGAGGAAATAAGGCCAGACTGTCTTTTTGTGTTAGACCTTGCTTACAAATTGAACCACGCAGCTCATCTCATAGACGACAAGGTAATATGAAAAATGAGATGTTTACCTGGCAGTGTTTGGTTTTGCTATTTTTAAGGAAAAAAATTATTTTAAGGGGAAAAAAAGAGCGTACTTTTGGTTCAGAGACCACAGTGGTTTCACCATAAAGTTAGAGTGAAAGCAGTAGCATTAGGCAGAAAATAAAAAACATTGGGGAAAGCCAGTGAGGTTCTGTGGAGCCTCAGTACAGCTGTACTAACATCCAGATTTTAAATAACCACAGTGAGTTATCCTGAAGGCCCTGTAGAAAGTGTATCAGCCCATAATTGGATGGATGGAAGGATGGATGGATGGATGGATGGATGGCAGAGCTTATTCTAATGCTGACCCGTGAAGGCTGGTAGCGCTGCTGTGGCAGGTAAGCAGTGTTACAGTTTAACAGCTGGGAGCACCTAAGGGTAGGGCTGATGTGACTTTGCTGGAAGCCCCGTTAAATCAGTGGCAGCACAGCTCCCTGGATTACTGCTCACTGCGCTGACCAGTGGATCTTGCTCCTTTTCCCAAAGGCGTTGGCTTCGCTCTGCGATTCCTGACTAAGGATTTTACATTTCATACTCGCCTGTTTTGGCAGTGACAGTTCTGACTGCTAGGCTAGGTGCAAGGACTCAACGGGAGCTGGTAAAAACTTAAGGCTGCGAGGAGGTTTGGGAGTTTGTTTTCAGTCTTTTTTCATATTTGTGGGGAGTGGAAGGAACAGAGGAGGGATTTCCGTCCTTTTGGGTATGTTGGTGTCACATTGCCGACTGAGCAGCATTGTAATGGTGGAACAGAGTCCCTTTCTGCTCATAAAATCTGCTTGCATGGCTGAATGTTGGAGAATGTTTTTGAAAAGAGACAGTTAAATAGCAATTGTCTCTTAAGTGCGTTCGGGGCTGCCAATTCCCCTTGCCTGCTTTTACCACTTCCGATAGCTCTGTAACTGGAGGAATGAGTCTTACCAAAAGCCCCACTGGCTGCAGGGACATTAAACGTTTTAAGTCCTCTACTTCCATGCAAGGTGAAACTTAAAGGGAGGATCTTAATTTTAGCATTTTTCTGCTTTCCCATTGTGAGTTGCAACCTAGGGCCATAGGTTTTAAGAAAGTGTTTGAGGGAAGTGGCTAGCACATCAACGTGTGCTTTAGTCACCTGGTGACACCCAGGGCTTGGATGAAGTTGTAGCTCTAGAATCCCCTAATCGCAGGCTGTTCTGCTATTCCGTGGAAAGCTGATCTCTGGAAGTTGCTCTCTGCGTAGCGTGGCTGGAGAACTACTCCTGGAGAATTTGTCCCACTGGGAAGGCGTCTCTGTTTACCACCACCCCCTTGCAGCATGTCCATGAGGTTTTTTCCCGGAGCGCTGTCAGGGCCGCAGCCGCCCGG
>NW_009737771.1:5538-20309 GCF_000703405.1 Apaloderma vittatum | reverse complement strand
TCCTTTTAGGAATGCAGAGCCTTTGAGCTTTAATGTTAAAAGAGTATGATTTCAGTTTAAGGAAGGACATTTTAAAAAATCATTATGCCTACATTTACAATAATGAAATTCAGAACCAACTGAAGTGCCATTGTGAGAAAAACAAAAGTCTAAGGACCTCTGGAAAGCAAAGAGCAGGTTGCAGACTTGTTCTTGGAAGTGAGTGAAGAACTATCTTCCAGCTTTTCTTCCATTGCTGAAAGTTCCCTTTCACCATAAGAACACTATTTATGGTGGCAAAACGAGTCCAGTGTAACACGTAAAATTTGTAAGGAACTATACCATATTTTTTTTATATGATTTTCATATCTTATTTCAAGTGTCTGTGGTTCTCAGGTAAAAAATTCTCAATAATATGTGCACAGAATATAATTGCATAGTCCATAACTGCAACAGCCTTGTTTATGACTAAATAGCATATAAGCAATCTTGAAAATTTGGTAGGTAGCCCACAGTGGAACCACTGACCAAGAAATGGTGCTGAGTAGACCATACATAGTGGTAGACCATACATTGTAGTCAGCTAACACTATGAGAATGAGGAATCAAGTCTACACTTAGCGGCTAGGTTTGCAAAAGTGTATTATTCTACTGGTTCTCTAGAGGCTATCATGAAAGCAAAATAATGTGGGAAATGTTGGATTGCACCATAGTTCTAAGTTTTGTGTACTAGCCATCATTTTCTGGCTTAAATCTTTTTAAATAGCTTGGAATTTTAACAGTAGTGTTTGGAGCATCCAAACTGTGAACATCATACCCTGAGGGTGTCAGTTCTGACTCTACAATTGCTTAAGCTTGTATGTTCTCACAAACATATCTCTCTCCTTTCTTGCTTTTAGCATTTACCACTTGCTTTCGCAGGGAAAATGATACAGAGTAGGTAAGTCAAGTTTAGTCAGAACTATTATTAAATTCAGTGGGAAACATTACTTCATGTAAAGTAGTACTTTACATAAAATGGTATTTTCCGTCATTTTCTTCTATGCTGATGTAACCAATGCATATCTTAGAGTATATCTGAGCATATCTGTCTATATAAGAAAACAAATGCTGGCCTAGCACATCAGATTCTTTATTAGCATCTCCATCAAGTTTTATGTATTGCAGTAAAACAAAATCACAAAGGCAAAGTTCACAAGGAATATGAATGCCACACTTCTACCTGTCAGTCTGCTGACAGCTATTGCATTTTATGTGATCCCTGTTGCCAAACGAAATCCTGTAGAATTGCTCTGCTCTGAAACGCTGAATGCCATTAAGGACCCAGTTCTATTCTTCTCTATGCTTGAGAAGACCGAACTCACATAGTGGAGAGTGATTAGGATATTTGCCAAGGAGGAAGGGACTATTTTAGACTCAACTCAGTCATTTACAAGTATCTAAGGAATGTTAGTGCCACACAGTTAGTTACTGTGATAAGGATAAGAAACAGTTAGTGGAATGCGAAACCTAAAAGTAGTACTCTCCTGCCCCAAATTCTCATTGATACTCTTTTTGTAATTCTTAATTAATAGTAAAGAGTTGTTTTGAAGAATCCCGAATTCTGGTGTTTCTTCCCAAACTCCTGCTGTAAAGAGTACTGTCTATACACAAACTGTCCAACATAAAAGGGTGGCGAAGTTTGGTATCATACAAGCAGAAATTAAATTATAATTTAGTAAGTAAGTGGTAACAACAGGAACAGCCTGGGGGGGGTTGAATCACAAGAGATTCTTAATGCTCATTCAAAGAACCTTGGAAAGCAAGTCTTTAGACAGCAATATTTTTAATCCTGACTGACAGATGTCTAAACCTGACAGCAAGAGAACTCCTGTTGTGCCTAATTATATAATTACACTGAACAGCATGCCTGTCATAAATTCACAGCTGTATTAGTCTTCAAAAACTTATTAAAACTTGACATGAAAGAAATTCATTAGTAGCTGTATAGATGGGAAGTGTTTTCACTGTTACAGAATGAGTCAGGAGTCCTTGTAAGGCCCTGCTTAGAAACTTGACTCTTTGTGACAGACCCTTAAGTCCCTTCCTGTTTCCCTTAAGGGAAACAGGAAGAAGAAAAACTAAACAGGTTCTCTTTTGAAGGCTATCAGAGTTCCTTGAGTTTTTCATTGAGGCTTAGTAGTCTACAAGTAGCAAAAATTTCCAGAATTTGCAGCAGTTATCTGTGCTGTATTTCTGTCATGGCTTGAACTGCAGACAATACAGAAGGCAGGTTTGAGATCTTTTAAGAAAAATGGCCCCCTCATAGAGTTAAAGGAAAAGCAGAATAAACTCCACTGAATTTAGTCGGGTAAGAAGTGGAGTAAGAAGTTTACATGTAAGTCTTTACATGTAATTGCATCTTTTATGTATACAAACGTTCTCCACAAACAGATAATGCTTTATTTTGCTAGACTTGGATACAGAGGATCTGGAGACCTTTGAAGATAATGTAAAAAGTTTTCCAGGTGTTTTACATTCAAATTTTCTAGTTCAGGTATGACAAAGCTGGCACAGCTATAAGGGGTTCTGTCACTGTCCCGTAGAAGAACATGTAATTTGAGTAGCCCTCTTATCATACATGATCAATCTTGACATCATTTATTCTTCAGGTAAAAGTAGTTTAATAAAATGGTTTTCTAGAACAAACTATGGCATAATAAGTAAATAAATGTTGATTTTTTATGTGTAGAGGTACTTCAATTTGAAGAAAGAGATGTTAAATCAAGTATCTGAGGAATAACTCACCTTATTTTTCCAGTTTAGCTACTTTCTACTAAGAAAAGGAGAGTGAGCAGTTAGCATTTCATCAACAGCTGAGGTTGAATGGCATAGTCTTCTTCCTACACATGCTTTAAAAGAGGTCATCCTTTACTTACCATCTTGAGCAGCTGGTTAATCTAACTATGCTTTTCCTACAGAAGCCTATAAATCCAGGGAGGCTGGGCATAGGGAAGAGGTAAGGAACTGAAGGATTTAAAGCATTCTCTTGGAAAAGCTCAACTGGACTTGCCTTGCTACAGGTATACCGCAGCTGGCAAGCCAGATCTTATTGGTAGACAACCTGCTCAGAGCAGTGAGGATGAAAATGTGGCTGCTAGTTTTTTACTACTGTTCCAGTGTCTCACACAGATGTAGCTATGGACAGAGAGGCAGAGCTAAAGCAATGAATTGCCCATACAGGAAGCAACAACAGTCTATGATACACAGATTCCAACCAATCTTTTAATACATGACTGTAGGCCAACATCTCATAAAAGCAGATGGGTTACTCACAGCTAGTTTGCTGTTTGTTCACACACATATCCTCTTCCCTTGCTACCCTCTCTGCACACCACTTAAAACAGTACATATATCTGAAGTTGCTGAATCTTACTGCTACCCTAAATATAAAACAGATGAAAAACTCAGATAAAACAGCAGCGTAATTTAAGTTTAAAAAGCCCGCACAGTGAAGTACCTGTTGTGTTTTTTTTTTTTTTCTTTCTGCCAATTCTTTTCTTCCTGAGGAAGTTAGTGTTTCATTGCTACTTTTCAGGCAAATGGCACCCACCTGCCTGGACTGTTGCCCAGCTGTTGCCTATAACTCTGGACAACCTGGAGCAAGAGGAGGTAGCTGTGCCTCCTTTCCTCATCTTCAATTTAAAAACACACATGAAAGGAAAAGAATGAAAATGGAGACAGACTATGTTGTTTTTGCCGTTTCTCAAATATTTTCATAAATCTCAAGCATGAACCACTGCAATAAGTAATTATAAATAGAGCTTTATTCATTGCACCTTTTTGTTCTCGTTTGCGCAGACACTGCTCAGCGTGTATAAGAAATTTCCTGAACATTTCCTTTGTCATGTCAATTACTATATGGTGCAGAAGGAAGGCCCGTGGGTAGCACTTAGACAGAAGGACCCTAGGCAGGGCAGCTGCACAGATTATAGAATCAGGGAGCGCCAGCAAGTTTTTAAATTTTAAGCAATCTGATTAATAAACATAAATTAATAAACAATCTCCCTTGGATTAAATTGCAGTGGTCTGTTACTCACTGCACAGTAGTACTCCTCTCTGTTGAAGAGAAAGCACAATCTGAAACCTTGTCAGGATGATACAGTAAAGAAGTTTTGGAAGAACTCTTTCAAAGGAAAAGAACTGACAAAAAAATACATCAGGGAGGTGGGATTGTTCCCTTGCTTCCCTTTCTACATAATGCTAAATTAGCAGAGCTTGATAAGATATCAAACCCAGAAGACAGACAATCCTAAATTGTACTAGAAAAGGCAATTTTGATAATTTTCATTTTCCTGGAGTCCCCTTTCACTAGCCTGTTTAAGCTGTGCAACCCACTGCATGCTATACTTTTCCAGATGATTCGTCCTCTCTTCTGTCAATATGCTAACGTGTTCCACTCACCCAAAACATGCCATGCATTAAGCTGCTCCACTTCTGTGTCTTTCTCCTCTCGCTTTTAATGTGCACATCTGAAATCACAGATAAAAATACTATTCTTACTGTACCAGTGGTATGGTGGGGTATGCACAAGGCATAGTGGACAGAGGAAGACATTGCCGTATGCCTGTTGTTTTGCATAAATTGTCTCTCTGCATGCTCTCTGAGATGGTTTTGCATTGCCTTCCTATCTGTGAGAGAGATATCTGTCAGTTATGCTGCCAATTCCTGGATGAAGCATGGGGCACCTTGATGTGGGGAGAGAACTACTAGGCCCCCTGAAAAATACACTTACTTTTTCAAACAGGTCAGAAAGCAACTCTTAATACACTGGGCTATATATACTACCAAGTTTTCCACTATCTGCATTATTCCAGTGCTTGAAAATGAAGACAAACCATGTGCAGTTTTTATGCCAGTCTTCTGGCACATCGGGACTTCTGCTTGAGCTTCTCAGAGTGCCTGGATAGCTGCAGATAATAAAACTGCCAGAAATTCCCTCCCAAGTTTTGAAGGACTTGTGCTTAGCAAGGCAAGGATGGGACACGCAGCACTAAAAAGCAAGGCTGAAACAGCCATTAACGAACCCCTGCTCGAGCCATTGCCTGGTAAGCTCCGTGCTTACAAAACTAGTGGGGAGACTGTGGCCCTCCCTATTTGGTAGCAGCCAGGCTCTTTCAGATACTTCCTTATGTAAACAATATAATTTATGTTTCATTGAGTTCCTTTCCTATCTGAATTTCTGTCTATGGATCAGAAGTGAGGTATGCTGACAGCACCCTGTAAGAGAGTATCACGCGGCATACCACTAGAGACACAGCTTGATGCTATTGGTTCCACAAATCCAGAGCCTGCCAGCCTTCAGAGTTACAGCGTGGCCATACCCTCATTCTCTGAAAATCTGGCGCGAGCCTTTGTGACACCATTGCATCAGAGCTTACCTAAACACAGTAATTATTCATCTGAAAGCTATTCTGAGCAGTAGAAATTTCTAAAATTGATTGGAACACTTTTTTAGTTCTAGCACTATTTCAAGTTTCTGCCTTATACCATCAAATAAAATATTTAAGGAAATATTCCACTTGGTTCTTGCTGGTACTTTTAAGTGTTGGGGTTTTTTTCTCTCTTATTTCCTGAAATAATCCCTAAATGGATCCAACACTTCCTTTAAATATATTTAAAGAGATCCATCAGGATAACCTAGAGAGGCAAATCAAGTAGACCTTGTAGCAAACAGTGTTTCATTTAACTTTTTTGTGTAAAAAGGAACTCCAAGGTACAGTTTCTTGGTGTTGAATGTAGGCTCTTTGGCTTAATACCATTGCTGAACTATGCATTGAGTCAGAACTTTGACAGGGTTTATTTTGCAAGAGCTGAGAATGTTTTGCTATACTCAGAGAAACTAATTTGCAGCTGCTTAATTTGCCATTTTCTTCTACCTTTGGGGAACAAAGAAGGAAAAAAAAGAAAGAAAGACGAGTCAGCTTCTGAGAATATGATCTCCATCTTTTCATCCACATGGATTATCCTTAAAGTCCACAGAATAAGAAAATGATATCTCTGATTTGCCTAACTAGTGTTGTCACTGGAATTGCAGTTCTGAACAGGACCAAAGGCCTCGGCAGCCTTTTTTCTTTATTTGCTACATCAACTCCTTCGTCATTTGCTACATCAACTCCTTCTTCAATGCCCAGAGTCAAAAAATCAAGGCACTGTTGGTATCTTTCCAAAAGCAGTGTCTGACTGCTCCCGGTAGCAAACTGCTCCACTAATTGTTCTGACCTACTGACAGTTCTAGCACTGCTAGTGAATACTGTGTGGGTTGGCTGGAGTACATACGTGTCATCTCTTTTAATTCTTCCTCTTGGGAGTGACTTTTATGTCGGCAGCATTTGATTGTGAGGAATTTAATGTAAAACCATTCATCTATCTGAAAAGAAAAAGGCAAATTACAATTAAATAAATATTTTTACACTGTAAAGGAAAAAAAAAGATCGTTATGAGTTTCTTTGGTACCACTTAAATGCGGACATTCCAGGTTAGGATCAGCCATTATACCTCCGTTTCCATAAATAAGACTAAAATTTTTGCACTATAGCTCAGCAAGAAGTAGGTAAGTTTTCAGAATTAAAAGTTATGACTAATAAGTTTAAGCTTTGCTTAAAGAAGTCAATAAAATGTTTCCTATTCTTACTCTAGTAGAAGCAAGTACAATTAAAGGAAACACAGAGAGCTTTTCTTGTTGAAATGGAAGGACAGTACACAGTGCTCTGTCTTTATGACAGCATTTACTGGATCAAATACTGTTTACATCTCTCTGAAAGCACTCAAATATTCTTTTTGTTCCAACTTCGTTCATATTTCTCATGTTCCTGCAGTTTAACAGCATGAGATGTCTTCATTATCTGTGAATATCACTGGACCTCAACTTACAAGCCATAAAATCTTTGATGAGGGCATTACTGGTTAATGTATCAGTGGCTTAACAAAAAATATCTATTTAAAACCAAACATGTCTCTTCTCTCATTCACAGCAATGTTATGGTTGTGTCTTATTGTTACGAGTTGTACTGAAATTGGACAAAACAGTAGATGGTAACAGTGATATGCTCTGTGGTATATATTGTAAAAATTATGTCATGAAAACATAGTGACATACCACTTATTTGGAAAGGATCACTTGTCAGGATGCAGGAGTTGTAAAAATTGCTCATGGGAGAACAGTCATCTTTTTTTTTTTAGTGGTTTAAGCATGTTCAGTTCTCCTTCATATCATTTTAAAATGAGAAATTGAAGATAAAGTGATTTTAATTCACAGTCAATGAATCTAGTAAGGTTGTATGACTGTATATTCCAGTCCTTCCCAGGAATTAATGAAGATATTGAAAAATATGAGTACTGCCCTGGCATCTCAGTATAACTAAAGCAACTGTGTATTTTCTGTATTTCCTACATGTGACATCTATCTCTAACTCAATCTAATAGAGTGTAGCGGGAGGAAAAAACTCTCTGAAGAATATTAATCTGAATTTGCTACAGTTTTATTTCTTCTAATGGTTTTAAATACTTTAGCACATGACCTGCCAAAAGTCTTGAATTTAATGGATAACTCAAATCCTTTCCCTATGTATCCTGTTGCACTCTCTCTGAATGGATATTATAAATCCCTGATATCTGAACAACCACAAAGCTAATAAAATCTGTGACTTCATGCCAAAATCTGGGAGAATGGGAAGTTTTTAATGTTATTTAGTAAGGGACCAAACACTGTATTACTGCACCTGCTTTGTCAGACTGTAGTCATCTGTGTTGCTCTTAACACCTGTGTATAGGGAAATAATTTAATAATTTAGAAATCTATACATTTATAGTTTCAAACATCCTATTAGGCTCTTTCTTTCCTTCATATGTGTATTTGACCAGTTACTACTGTATTCATAAATAGAAAAACACTATACTTCTTGAAGGTGCCTCGACTGCAGGAGTCCATTCTCTAATTCAAAAAAAATCAAGAAAACATGTAATCAAAATCTCACACTGTCTTAAAGAGCAAGTAATTCACAAAGAACATTGACTAGACACACCACTAAGGCTACAGATATCCCTCCTGTAGCCCTCCTGAGGCCTTCTGGACTCCTCTCTAAATTTAGACAGGTATCTGAATTATGAAATGTTTGATTTTTTACCTTCATTACTTTTTTTGTGAAGTCTTCTATATTAAGACTGGCCTCCATGTAGTTTTCTTAGTCTGGGCTTGTTAAATGCAGCATAACTGCGCTATTGCTAAAATTAACACCTTTCTTTATGGCTGGTATCCCTCTTTAGAAAAATCAGTAGGTCGTCTGTGTTACACAGCTCCAGAAGAGATGGAAACTCTGATATTAGTGAGACAGTGTTTTCACAATGTTTTCACAATGTATTCAAAATAATATCTGGGTGTAATTGCTGCTTAGAAACCACTGCCCTTATTTTCCTTGCTTGGATTTCCAGACTTCTTTGTAAATATACAACTGTGCAGTACATATATTACATTTACATTTTACAGGGAGTAAGGAGAGAGGCTGTTTGTACAAGAATGCCAAGGTTGAAAGAATGGGAGAAATTCCAACAGGTTAGCTAGTAGGTGGCTAGTATGTCAAGAGAGGTCCTCCTCCCCCTCTACTCTGCCCTGGTGAGCCCACATCTGGAATATTGTGTCCAGTTCTGGGCCCCTCAGCTCAAGAGAGACAGGGAACTGCTTGAGAGAGTCCAGCACAGAGCCACAAAGATGATGAAGGGAGTGGAACATCTTCCTGATGAGGAAAGGCTGGAGGAGCTGAGTCTCTTTAGCCTGGAGAAGAGGAGGCTGAGGGGTGACCTCATAAATGTTTATAAATACACCAAGGGTGAGTGTCAAGAGGACAGTGCCAGGCTCTTTTCAGCAGCGTCCAATGCAGGACAAGGGGTAATGGGTACAAGCTGGAACATAGGAGGTTCCAGAAAAAAATTAGAAAAAAAATTTTCACTGTGAGGGTGACAGAGCACTGGAACAAGCTACCCGGGGAGGTTTTGGAGTTTCCTTCTCTGGAGACATTCAAAACCCGCCTGGAGGCGTTCCTGTGTGACCTGCTGTAGGTGATCCTGCTCTGGCAGGGGAGTTGGACTAGATGATCTTTCAAGGTCCCTTCCAACCCCTGACATTATGTGATTCTGTGATCCTGTGATTATTGTGCAAGACAGATTATCATCTGAAAATTATGTTTAGCTACTACTTTCTTAGTAACATAGCAATAATTTGGACAGATGATGCATCAGCCAGGTAATTATTAAGAGCACCACATGATGGAAGAATATTAGAACAGAAGATGTGGATAGACTTAGAAAAACTGCAACTATTGGGCTAGGATAAGGACATGATAGTCCTCTGAAAGACCTTGAATGGTGTAAAAAAAGAAAGAAATACATGGTGTAAACAGTGAAAGAACCTGCAGAAACTATATAATAAAATCTATTGAAAAGAGAACTTAATCTAAACAGCAAGCAGTATTTCCTGAGAAATCTACTAGTGGAATAGTTTATTAAGGGAAAGTCATTTGCTTCAGTCATTTAGAACTAGACGAGCAAAGACTGACATGGTAGTGGAAAAAATGATCTCACTCCTGTGATTCTGTCATTATTTCAACTGGAAAGTCTTTAGGTTTGTTTTGTTAGGGCACCTTTCCTTCATGGTGAGGCCTTAGGAGCCTTGTACAGCTGTTTTCTGACTTTCTCCTGTCTGCCACTCTATGTAACTTAAATAACACTTAACATATGACACTTGGAACATGCAGTATTGGTGTAACTGTTCTGCTCATTTCAGCCGTTACAGCTCTACCAGTAATACTATGCTCCAACTTCAGCTCTGGACAAAAAGGAAAAGAAACTCTATCTGTTTGCTTCTTCAGTTAGCCTCACTTTAAAACATTGTCTAAACCTAATTTTTTTGTAATACATATGGTATCTCCGAGTGGGAATGAATTAAGATTTAGGGATGGACTTTTAACACTGGTCTCCTTTTAGTGCCAGCCATCTGTTTCACATTGGCTTTACAAAAGACCACTGTATTACTATTATACTGGTAGTCGAACATAAATGAACACAGTGGGATGGCTTGTGGGATGGCTTTTGAGAAGTACACAATAAAAGTTATCTTAGCTTGAAGAGCAACAGGGTGAAGCCAGTGCTGGGTGCTTTGGAAAGTCTCAACAAACCATGTTTTTCAAACACAGAACAATACTAGCTGTATTGTTGCTATGTAGTGGGAGAACATATAACTATATTCCAGCTTAATCTCATGCATGTGTTTCTGTTGAATTCTTTGGAGTGGGTGCCCTGTGGTGCGTCATGCCAAAGGCTGAAAAAGAACCACTTAGTGCACTACTTACCGCTATGTTCCTTTGATTGCAGCTAGACTGATGTTAATGTTTTCAGGAACAGGCCCCTGTTTTGGACAGTTAGCAAACAGAAAGTACTAAAGATTCTGTTGGATCAACAGCTTACTTTTCTGGTAGGTCTATTCTTGATGCTCAGCGTTATATTTTCCTAAGCTCTTAGACACTCTCGTGTGACTTGCTCAATGCTGAACCTTGTCATTATGCCTCACAGGTATTTGAACAGAAAGAATCAAATACATCAAGGATGTGTTGCTTATGGTAACCGCTCTTGAAATCACAAAATCAATTCAACATATATATGGGAAAAAAGCTACTAAGTAATGAAAGGGGGAAAACAAAGACACATAACTGTAGGCAACAGCATGCAGCTTGAAAGGGAAAGATATAGACTGAACTTCAGGAAGAGACCCACCAGGAAGGAAGATGGGCAGAATAACTAAATAAGTAATTTTATTTCCTAACTTGCAGGATTTAAATAATTAGATTTTCCACAGCATTTGCCCGCTCTGGCGTAGGGAGGATGGGCTCACTGCAGCCCAACTACATATATGGATAAAGGTTTTGCTCTAGAAAGAAAATTGCATACTCTGCAATTTATTAAACTTGTAGTTTTATACTGGATATACTATAAGTAGACCTTTAAGTTAAAGACTTGTTCCAGCTAGACAATTGGTGAATTTTATTGCTCTTTTATGACTCTGTGTGCCTTGCATTTGTGCTTTACATTTATTGAAGCCTTTCCATGTTTCACGTGGACTGTGGGATGAAAGCAAAGCTCATCTGTTCCATGCTTAGAACAAGAGATTTGAATTAATTGTGAAAGATGTTTCCTAACAGTTTTATGTCACTTAAATATTAGGTTAATAAACATACAGAGACTAAATCTCTCCTCAGAGGATAATCATCAGAAAGCACAATAACACCAGCACTATTGACAAAATGAAAATGGATTTTCCTTAAAAAAAATGGTCAACTGTTAAACCTGAGCCTTAGAGCAAACACCCAAACTGGAACAGATATTTCTGGGATTACTCAGACCTACCTGATGAGCATTGTTCTGTTGCACCTAACACTGGACTTGGATAATCTTCACTAGCTTATGTAGAAAGCATATGCTATGTATTTTTCTGACAAAGATCCCCATTTCTTCACTCTATATGTGCATGGAGTTGCTTTCTGTTGTTGGCTGACACTCGGCTAGAGGTCTGCGTGGTCTGCCAAAGGTATTAAGAACAAGTTATACCTATTAGGCTTAAATTAATCTGGAAAAATTGAGAGATTTAGAACCTCAGAAAGGCTGGAAACAAATGCTGAATGAACAAGATCTGAGGGACAGGTGATAGGAGCTTAAGAGAAGAAAAAATCTTCTTTAATTACCAGATTATCCTGTCCATCACTGTTAACTAATAACCTACTACTAGTATTGGTATTAATGGTCAATCGATAAATGAAAGTTGCTAGCTGCTGCTGAATTTTTAAAGGATTCGCATATCAATCTTGCATGCCTAGTAGCTACTGCAACCGTAGGCTATCATACTTGAGGTGAAGATCTAATCTATATGATATATTTATTATATAAACATTTGGTTTTTATAAAAAATACCTAGAGGAGCATGTTGTTTCATTCTTTAGGAACGTGTCAGAACGTACTGAGAAAAGCAAAAGAGTCTTACAGGAGCTTCTTTGCCTCATATTATTTAACACACCTTAAATTAACGTCAGTCTTAGAAGAGTTAAGATATATCTATTTTTCTTGTTACAGAGAAAGAAGAGGATACAGTGCTCTTTCACAGTTTGTGGAGTCTCTCCTTATTTATCAGGCAGCTGCAAAAAAACTTTCTAGGAGGATCCACTTGAGAAGTGAGGCTATGTTCATCAGTGGCACTTGATTTTATATTTAAGTAATTTTATTTTGCTAAAAAAAATTTAAAACCAATCCATGCCAGTGGACACAACTAACTTCCCTTCTTCCCTTTAAATTGTGCAGGGACTGGATTCTGGTTTGTTTGTTTGTTTATTTGTTTGTTTTTAAGAGAGAAAGAAAGAAAAGAAAGAAAGAAAAAGAAAGAAAGAAAGAAAGAAAGAAAGAAAGAAAGAAAGAAAGAAAGAAGGAAAGAAAGAAAGAAAAGAAAGAAGGAGAAAGAAAAAGTGGAAAAAAAGGAAGATTTTGGCAGTACAGGTACAGTACAGGTAATATTGACTCATGTCTGTGATAGAGGTATGGCTATGCAAGCCACCACAGTTATTCCTTTGTATTTTGACACCCCATGTCTGACCTGTTTTTGTCTTCAACAGTCTGTCAGCTAGGTCAAACTTTCTGGTGGTTCTATGATAATAGTCAGCCAAATGTACACTGAAGTATATACAGGGACCACACACACCATTCTAACTTGTAAGATAACTGCACTCGACATTTATTTGTTTTTTCATCTAGAATAAGATATTTTGAATAATTGGAACTATTATTTTCAAATCACTAAAGCACATTAGTAGCATTGCACTATACTAAGGACATGGTAAAGCACAATTATTGCATATCCCCGCTGCTACAAAATGTACACCAAAGAGATTTTTGAAACTTCCAAACAAGAAGAAAATATAGAGGTTTAAAATTATTTCTACTTTATCTTCTTTTATTCTCTGGCTGCCAAATCCTAATGTGCTAACAATCAATTTCCATAACATTACCCTGTAATCACATAGGAAACTTTAAAATTGTGACTGACCATGACTGCAGCTGCACAGAGGTGTTAACATATTTTTGGTATCATTTATATTTACTTAGGTTCAGATTTACATGGTCTTATTCTCCATCAACTCCAGGTATACTTACATACTCCTGAAGGCAGAGAACAAGCAATCTATTATTTATAGAAATTGAAGGACATGGGTAATTTTTTTAACTTCCTGTCATCAAAGCATATCAAGACATAATTTATTTGTTAAGAAAATTTTAAAATCAAAGACAAAATCCTTTAAGTAACACCTTCTTTCATAATAATCTGTCACATCTCTTTGCAGTGAGATACCATGCCAGATCCCGTTATTAAAACATGCTCAGCAAATTCCAAAAAGCATTAAGACTCTAAAAGTATGTCTAGACTAAGTACACTACATTAATTTAATAAGGTACAGTGTCATTAAAAAGCACGTATAGATCCAATTAAGAATAAACAGGATAGAAAATGTTTCTTACTCAGACTGCTGTCATGAAATGTTTGGATTCTAACAGTCTGGTAATCTGCCAAAGCAAAACCCAAAAGTATTTAAAGTAGAGCCAGTTCTTACTTGTAAACCTCTTGCTGCTGCTGCGTTCTTTTCTCTTATCCTATAAAGGACAGCCTCTTATTCTTCATCTTAAATAGTATTTGCAAATACTGATCACAAATCTAAAAATAGCAGGTGGATTCTAGGAATGACTGATTGCTATGTTCAAAACATTTATCTGCTTTTTATTTTATAAAGGAAGCTTCAATCTTTCTAAATAACTGAAAATACTTTTTCTAAACTAACTACAAATATATTTTCCCTAGCAAACCAGAATGTAAATATATCAACTCTATCCTTGTAAAATGTCAATTCAAACATCTTGGCTGTATTCTAGCAGCTTTCTGTACTACCTGTTTCATGAAAAGTACATCCAAGATAAGAGAGATTCAAATACTTTTACAAAGAAACCACAGGGAAAGAATATATTTTCACTGCTAGATATTTTCAGAGTGTATGTGGAGAATGGATGTTTGCCAGGACTATCTGGAAGAACACAAAAAATACAGCACTCAAGACAGACTATTACTGTCACTGGAAAGCAGACAATGTTTTATTCCTGGAAAAGTCTCTGAGAAGCTGGTGAACAAGCACATCTAACAGCACCTGCCTTCTGCCAGCAGACAAGATTCCCCAAAATAATTTCAACTTTGTAAGGTCACTGAAACTGACTGGTTTTAGCTATTACTTGCTCTTTTTTGTGCTCTTAACAAAGGTACAGACATTGTGCTTTTCTTCTTTTTCTTAAAATAGTTTTATTTCTTTATTTTTGTGTTATTGATGCCCATGTTATGTTCGTCAGATGAATATATAGAGCTACCTAAGCAATTTGAAAATTCTTTTTCAATATGCAGGACATTTAAAAAACACTCTCCCATATTCTGTTCCCACTCTTCAAATACACTCTAAAATTTTAATTTTTTAATGAAAATTACAACTTACTATAGTCATTATTTTACAAGAGAAATATTTCATATCACTGTTTTTTTCCTAAGTACTACACTTCAGAATATTCTGATTTATCTTTCTGTCCCTCATACTATAGATTTTAGGGAAAATTAATTAGACTGTTACATAGCTCTGACACTAATCTGCAACCAGCTCCTGCATTTTCCCTGTATGTCAGCATTTTGC
>NW_009737771.1:0-5507 GCF_000703405.1 Apaloderma vittatum | reverse complement strand
TCGTTCACAACTCACCTAAATGCTCTATTTTCCCATTGGCCTGAGGAAATAGAATAAATAGATAAATAGAACTATGTCTGTATTTAATATTTCTTCCATGCAGAAATTCTCCAGATTCCATGAATGTGAGTTGATGTCTCTTGTCAGGGACTAATTCTCTTAGGCTTTCCTCATGCCTGAAAAGAATTAACAAGAATTTTATTACTCTTGTGGAAGTATCTTGGGAAATAAAAATTAATTTGGGCTTTTTGCTTAGATAATCAGTTATGCTGAAGATAATGCTTAGATAATCAGTTATGCTGAAATGTTCTCAATACTGTGTTTAAAGCCATCTCCTGAGCTTGTATATGAAGTATATTCATAAATAACCACTAGACTGTCTTGGTGTATCCTATAGAAGTGGTTTGAGTGATGGGTCATTTATGAGTATGTCAAGCCAGGCAGACTTGTGGCTTTACATAAAAGAGTGGGTGCCATCTCAGTCATATGTTCTGAAGTCAATGAAAACCACATGCTAAATAGCTTTTGCATTTTCTAAATAGTTTTCCAATAAATTGGATTTATATTTCATGTAAGGATGTATTCAACAAAAATATATACATTGGTACTGTCCTGTTACGGTAGTAGCCATTTCAGACAGATACTATACTTGAAAATATGTGTGAAGCATGCTTCCTTACTGTGTTCTCCTGTCTCTTACAATGCTCAAAATTTATAGGTGACTGTGTCTAAATCAATGCTGAAGGGAAATATTGGTAGCTTGTATCTTTTTAGTTAATAACAGTGTTATCTGTGAAGAGAGCATTACAATGGGTTAAATCCTTGGAACTATTTAATATTCCTAGATGAATTGAATGTTTCGTTTCTGTTAATAAAAAAAAATGTTGCTTTGGTCCTATAAAACTGTTTAAACAAAAATACATTTTCAACTCATCTTGGTGGAGTTGCAGATACTACATCAAGTTTGCACTGGGGTTTATCTGTAGTTCTGACTGCCAGAAAGAGTAGGACAGCATTCTCAACAAAACATGTTGTAATGTTTTAGAACAAGAGAAATCTGTGTTAACAAAAACTCAAGTTAATTGAAGCAATAAAACAACTACAAATAATTTTAATGCAAACACCAAATTCATCCCTAAGAAATGGTCAGATTTCATGGATTGCCTTTCTAAGTGTCTGGTATAACTGTTTCTCTGAGATTACATGGCCCCTATCATTTTTTTTTAAAAAAATTTGAACTAACATCAGAACTTCTACCAATCGCCAGCTACAGTTATTAGTCCTTGTATATCCCCTTTATATGACAGAAAGTCAGTCTAATCCTTCATGGCATGTAATGAAATCCTCATACAATGCTGAAGGTTGCCAGCATTTTATTTCTGAAAAGCTCCGAACTCAACACTTCCGTTTTTCAGCAGAGGATATTTCTCATTATTGTTGCTTGATAATAAATATCCATAAATCTAGTACACTTGATAAAAAAAAATCAACTGGAGCTGGTTTTTCTCATAGGTGCAACACAGGAGCTGTAAGCTCATTAAAGAAGGTGAAAGTTGTGCCTCTGGGCCATCATTACACCTTTATGATACTGGATATTTCAGTAGCTGAGCTAGTTTTCAACAGTTTAGTAACGTGATGGATCATTAACATTGCAACAGCCTCCTTAAACTACTCTATGGATACCATAGCCACTTGGAAATCCTATAGTGCTAAATAATTGTGCAGCTTCTGCTCCTGGACAAGCTAAAAAAAAAATAAAAAAAAGACTGCAATTTGTGTTAGACCAGGATGGTTTCCCAGTTCATCTGATACAGCCACTTCTATAGGGGATGCAGGCCATGCTGTTAAATATCATTAGTTACTCTGTCATTTGGTCTTTTTGATAGATGACTGTAGTTTCTGAGTCATAGTTTCTTATGGCTTCTAACCTGAGGATCCTAAGTGTTGAGCACTACTGAGTAAAGAGAAAGTAGACATACACGAAGCTAAAATTTTCCATGGACAACACCAGATGGACGCCGCCATCTTATGGTCACTCTTGGAGGCAAAAATACCAGTCTCGCCCCAAACATTGGAGACTTCCTTAGTCTAAACAAGTATAACGATTCCTATCTTTTTCAGAGAGCATCACCTAATGGAATAATCCTTAATGCATGTATAAGTAAAAACTTTGATGGATGTCAAATCCCCATTAATGGCACCAGCCAGGCATTTGGAATTCTGTCTGAATGTACTTGTCAGGTATACATTTTCATCCCAACTAATTTCCATGTGAATGACTTCAGAAAACTGAGAAGCTAGATGTGTAATGCTCTATAATAATGTGTCAGAACAGGTTCAGCAGAACTGAAAATAAAATTTCTGGATGTAAATAAAAAGTAATATTCCTACTGTGCATTAGGCAAGATATGTGCACCCTCACTTTGACTTCTCAGGAAAATCTTCTGTTTTCTAGAAGACTGAAAAGAACTATTGCAGCGTGTTCCCTACTGCTCACTCTGTGGCTCACACAGCTCTCCTATTTGCACTCTGCCTCTCTGCTGTGAATGCCAGCACATGTGTGGCCACTCCTAGGGTGTGCTTGGCAAGCATCGGAGCACAGACGCCAAGGTCCGGAATGCATTTTTCCAGCTTCAATATATGGGACTGTAGCTGTCTTTCTGGCTGGATTTCTTTGTGCTGCTGCCTGGCTCCACATTTGGCTGCCAAAACTACTGAAAGAGTTGCCAGCAGGACTGGTGTGAGGATTAGTCTGGTTTAGCTGTCCTAACCTTCAGGATGTCTTGAGCTTTCAATTTCCCTTTCACAAAGGAGAAAAAAAAACCATATTTTTTTTTATGTTTAAGAACAAGATTCTAGAAGCACTTTTCTTCAGAGCTCCTTCTTCAAGTGACTTTTCTGGTGAGGGAGGAGGAATTTCCATATTTATCTGAACTGTTAGAACACACACAGCAAACAAACGCCTGTACAAATTCTGCCCATACTTTTTGAGTAAACCATAGATTTATCAAGTTCCTTCCTCGACTTGCTTGTAGCTAGATGGGAAAACCATATTGCTTTCTGCATTTCTTCAAGACTGAGTATCTTGAATATTTTTAAGTTGGCAACAGACAAAACTTCATAACATGTAAGAACAAGCTACATTGTTCTGTTTATGAATAAAGCAAGAATACTGAGGAGAATACAAAGAGGAATCTCTGTTTGCATCTTGAACAAATGTACCGATTTTCCTGAATGTTTTATATTCATCAGATAATAGTGATAGAGAATGAATATCAAGATTTGCCTAAGCTGCCAGGCGAATGCAACAACCCAAATGCAGGTTGAAGAAGTCAGTTCAAGATAAAAAAATGACACCTATTTCTTTGCATCTGGGCTGTATGAGAGATGTTTTTATGATGTACATCCTGAAAATCAGGCAGCAGGCAGCATTTTGCTGTTACCCTTCAGAGGTCTTGAAAGGCACTGCAGGTTATTGAGGGGAAAGCCATTCTAATATTCCTTTGGCAATGATGCGGTTCTACACTGTCTGAATTCAGGGCTATGCTTACAAGCCACAACAGAATCTATCATGTATTCACTCCAATATCTTTACTTTCCAGCTAAAAAGTATCCTTTGTACTAATTTCCGTAAGAACATCCACTGCTGACCATAGGCATGGGCTGCAGAGGTGAATACCCTTGGCTCTCTCTTCGTGCTTTGAAAAATTCTCACACATTTGGTGGCTTCAGTCCTTCCTGGAGCACTGCCTGGGGTGGTGTTTCTCCATTCCCAATGTGGAACAGACTGTAATTTGCACAGACTTTTTCAGAAGAATAAGAGTTGGGAAATGTTTCCATCAGTGAAGTGCCTGGAAAAAGAAGGGAAAAAAGGTTAAGAAGCTGAAATACTTAAAAAATGAAGAACAGGGGAAAAGATGGAGGAAGTAGAAAAAACAAAGCAGCAGAAACTAGATCAGAGAAGGCTATAGTTAGAGACAATAAGGTTTAAACCTTGTGGTCTTATATGCAAATCACACCATAGGAATGTTTCAAAACCAATGCCTGTACTGTGGGCGCGACAGACCTTAAGACAGCTCTGCAATGGTAGGCTCTCTGACAAGTGCTGGAGTGAAATGTAGATAGCTAGGGTTTTTCCAGAGGAAATGGCAGGGATAGAATAGTAAAGCATACAAAAAACCCATCTTACAGTTAACTTAAGACTGTATAAATCTTCATCCACTTATTACTAAGATTAAAGTTTTTTCCTAGGAGAAAGAAAGGATCAAGTGGGATAAACATTTTAGAAAGTTCTTTCTATTCTCCTGTTTACTTTTTCTTGTCTGGAGAGGATAGGAAAAATAACTGAACCTTTTTTTTGATCAAAAGGATTTAAAATAAGAAATTGAATTTTTAAAAAAAATTTGTGTGTGGGGGTTCTTTGGGTTCAGAAAGGGATACAATCATGGATTAAAAGAACAAACGAAATCAGAGTTATGAGAACACAGGTGATGTTTTATTTTACGGGGTATTCATTGTCATGTCTGTGGCTGCGGACTTGAAAAGTGAGTGTGTACTTTTAGATAAGCATCAAAAGTCTGAGAAGTTCTACTAGATGGTTCCAAAAGTTGCTTATCCAAACCAGTCTGGTTTGGAGAGGATAGCTCTTCTTGCAGTTAAATTCTGCTTTTTGTTGTGTTCAAAAAACAGGAAGCAGAGAGGCAAAAAGAAAGAAAAAAAGAAGAAAAATAAAGTTTAACAAATCTTTTAACAACCCAAGAAATTTTGTTTTGATTTACCTTTTGAGTTAAAGTTTCAACTCGTTCTTTCTCCAAGTTAGTCTGTTAAAGAAAGACATAAACATACTGAGTATGTTAACTATTAATGCAGTGTCTGCCTGGCTTAAGTATCGCAGTACCTATTTTGGTCCAGAGTGTTGGTAACTCAGACAATGCAAGTAAAAGTTTGCTGTGATCATTTTGCTAACCAGATACATTTGACGTATCTTTTCAGTAATTAGTTTTAATTTTGAAAACCTTTATTTAGGACAAATGTCAATAAAGTGCCATCCAGCTGCAGGGTGTGAATTCTTCACAAAGCTGTCAAAAAGCTTTCTATAAAGACTAAATGTTGTCTCTCTGTGATCTGATGTAGGCTCCACAGCCAAAAAAAGGCCAAAATAAAATGTACTAGATTTGTTTTTAAGTGTACCTCTGAATTGAGCAAGTAACTCTCGATAACACGAAATATGTCTCTACAGAATTAGAGATTCACTCATTTAAGATAAAAATACATCTGCAAAATTAGACCTGTTCTCTACTGGCACATGAGATTGTACCGCATTTAGTCTGAAATTAATGAACATGTATATAGTGGTATGAGTTTTCAAATTTCCAAGGCAGCTAGGTACATTTGCAGAAGTAAAAGTGACGCTTTATACTATATCTCTAGAACTTCTGATCTGATTTTTGCTGATCCAGGCTTTGTCCCAGTCCTATCAACCTACTAAATGGTTCCCCCCAACACAA
>NW_009737770.1:0-2671 GCF_000703405.1 Apaloderma vittatum | reverse complement strand
GAAGAAGGCCCCAGGCGCTGCTGAAACAAGGACTGGGACAGCAGCGGAGGAATGTGCCAGCTCTCTAGGGCATCTTTCACACAACCTTTCAAGTTGTGGTGCAGGAAACACTCAGGAAGCTGTGACCTATGAGGCTGAAAACCACATGGGATACCGGGGCACAAAAATCTGCAGACACAGCCAGCACCATTTGTTTACTAAAGTCCTTCTGGAACGGGGAGCTTGAAGAGATGATACATTATCCAGCATTTGGAGAGAAGGAAAACTTTATTGGCACTCTTCTAAAAGGAAACAGTCTGTATTATACATTGTTATAAATATTTATAAATATTCTGTGGTACTTAAGACCCACTCAAATAAATAAATAAATATTTCAGTAAAAATACATAATGCTTTCTTACTAGCTGGTGATTGCTAGCATCTCCATTGAATAATTATTTTGACATTTCAATACCCTTTTTATAGTTATAAATATGATTTTTGATGCAAAATCCACTGTATATTTATTCTTATCTTGGGGACTATATCCCTTGACTACTGATGGTGTGAGCAACCCTTCTTATTTTATTTTAATGTGTGAACGTAGAGATGGTGTAGAGAATTAACCCTGCCAACATTTCCCTTCAAAGTTTGGTATGGACTGATATGGAGTTTTCACAATTCAAGTTGTCTTATGTCCATTGACTTGGACTCCAAGAGTACCCTGTGGAGCTTAAAACAATTTATGCAAAATGAAAACTTTGCTTGTGTAATTGCAGTCCAGAGTTCTCAAGGAGCAAAAGGCAGGAAGAATAGTATAGAAATCAAGTAAAATTTTAGCTTTCACATATAAATAAGATCACACCTCTCCATTGTGTAGACATCAAAGTAAAATTCTTGCTGTATTTTGAACAAGAAAATACACAACTCTCTGCCTGTTCTACAATTGTCTTAAATCCATTAGAACCACTTCTTTCCTTGTGAATCTAATAAAAAATATGAGGAGTTTAGAGGATGGAAACAAACAAAATGTGAAACAGAACTCTTGCTATAATCCTAATCATTTGGCTTCTCTGGCGATGCTAAGAATTTACATTAATTAGGAATCACTCCACACAGGACAACTATTCTAACAGCAGGATTGGGCCCCAGGACCTTTCTAATGTAGCAATATGGGTGTTGTAGATAAAGAGATATTGTGTATATATGCATATATAGGGGGAAAATATGCTGTCAGCAGGAGAGACAGTGTGATAAATCAAAATAATTTCAATGAAAGCAAGAAACACAGGAGGGCTTATTTTGATTTTGTGAAATTGCTGTAACTCCAGTGGCTTCAGTGAATTACTACACGAGAGAGAGAAAAGAATAGAACCAGAATCTAGCCTAATGTCTTTTGGATTATTGCTATGAGCACACTTGGGACAAATGTACCGTTTTCCCACGTGTTGCCTGATCTAGTTGAGAGGCGTCCCTGCCCATGACAGGGAGCTTGGATTAAATGATCTCTAAGGTCCCTTCCAGCCTAGGCCAATTCTATGATTTTCAGATTATTGCCAGGCTGTTAGAAATACTAATAAACAAAACAGAAGAATCTGCATCTTGACATACAAAAAATGCACGTGCTCCCCAAAATAAAAAGCTCTTCTCAGATATCTACCACACTGGATTTTTGTGCAGCTCATTGGCACCTTGCAATTGATTTCTGCAGAATACATCAAGAACAACTTTTTCAAAATCATACGGGTTAAAGATTACAGGAAGATCAAATCAAAATGAAAAGAAATAAGGGAGAAAAATAACTGAGTGTGTACAAAATTTTCAGAGTCCTTGTGCAAGTAAATATAGCTCATTAAAACCAATCGAGTTATACTGACTTCTACCAGCTAACAACCTGACACCTAAATTACAATAAAAAGCTCCGATCTGCAGATATCACATATTAACTAAAGATTTGTAAACTTCAGATGTATACATGGAAGTTAGATTATGATAAGTAAACTTACCCATAACATATACCAATCTAGGGAAAAGGTTTTTTCAACATTAGAGATCTCCTGATTAATATTAATTTCACTCTTATGTCTGGCACCTCATCAGAACTGAATAGAAACGTGGATGCTAAACTTAGATTCTCCTTCTCTAAATACAAACCAAATTTTAACTCATTAGATGAGTGTCCATGAGCTATTAATGTTTTGATGCCTATAAGGCACATTTTTTTACACTTTTTCCCCAGTATAGTTCAGCAGCGTGTAAAAAAAAGCCATCCTGTTTAAAGCACTATTGATTATGAGTAATCCTGGTACTTCTCTTTGGGTCGGAAATGTGCAAAACTAATGAACGTCTCTACATTAGATTTCCATATTGTGATGCTAAAGTTCAACAAATACGGAAGTGTGGTACAGCAGCACTTGAAAGACAGTGAGACACTCATCTTTTTATCCCAAACCTCAGCTTGGGTTCAATAAGTGTCAGCAATTACTCTTTCTACACAAGACCATTTGATCCTGTCCTGGTGTCCTGTCAGTTACTCCAGTCTTCCGCGTATACTGCTCTGGTAACAGCAGAATGGTCACATTTTGATTTGTTTGAGCATGAAGAGACTGAAGCTCCAACTTAACAGCTAGAAACAATATAATACATAATAATATAACATATATAATAACATATATTATGACAAATAATATAT
>NW_009737769.1:0-3987 GCF_000703405.1 Apaloderma vittatum | reverse complement strand
TGTGGGGGGGATGAGGCCAAGGTGTCGCGGACAGATCGCCCCGACGCAGCCCTGCGGCTCTCGGGACCTGTTCAGGGTATTGGGCCAGGTCAGGGCTGTAAAGGCGTCGATTTACACCCGGTAGCGACCACTGAGCCCCTCTCAAACACGGGCGCCCCACAGCGCCTACAGACCTGTCGTGAAACCCTCCCCTGACAGGGCTGGTGCATGCTGGAAGCGTTTGCCTTGGGCTATTTTAAGACGCGCTGCCCTAAATCTAAAGGCCTGTAACGCAGAAATGACTCATGGATTTTAAAGAGGAACGTTAAGAGAAAGGCGAGCTCGATGGGTTACCGAATCGCCGTGGTTTGTGTTTCATGCCTTCTCCAGATTCCTTAAGCCGTACCTTAAGACTTCTCCCTGCAGCTCAGCTCTGGTGTGCGCACAGGTCTGCAAAACACTTCGGTGTGAGGAAACCCTCCCGGGTTTGAGCTGCGTTGCTTCAGTCCAAAGGAGCGCAACTTTGCGCTGCAAGACGTTCTCCTTTCACGGATTCGTAAGATTACAGGTACCTTCGCTTACTTGGCCGTGGCGGGATCTATACCAATGTAGATCTGTGCAAATAGAGGTCACGCTTGAGATTATAGAAACTGTTAGGATTAGTTTCTTTTTGTAGCGCTGTTTTCATTCATTTGATAGCAGATATTTTGAAAAGTCAGCTTTTCATCACCAGGTTATTAATACCTCTGATGTCATGCAGGTCTTTGACATTAAGAAAAATACTGCATTTCTTTTGTAAGAGATGAGAGATTGTTGTACTGAAGCTCATTGTAAGCAAGTGTCTCTCTGCTTTGAGGATGGCTGAACTGCGTCATGAATCTTTACAGCATTCCCAGTTTTACCCCCCGTAAGTGAAAGCTTTTCTTCTATAAATACATTCATCTTCTGAGTTCCTGATCAGGCTCACTTCCACAGATCTGGAAGCGCAAGCTCACCTTTGAGCCCTCCTAAGCAATTTCAGCGTGTCGGTGTTTGGTAGTACTGCCAGTTTCACCTCTTCCTTATTCCTAGTGATCACAAGATTACCGTTACTCTTAATTTGGACACTGCCCTCACTCAATTCTTACCTCATTATAATGGGAATTCCAGCCTGCATACAAGCAGCAAGTAGGTCCTGCAAACGTGCGGAGTCAGGAAAACAGGTATGAGGGGAGCAGATGTTCCCCTCCTCGGGCTGATCTGACAGAAAACAGGTGATTTGGCCAAACAGACGTGTTGAAGCATCCAGATACAGCTGCTGCTTTGAACAGTGCTATCCCAGGGAAAGGTCATTTTCTGTGGGAAAACACAATGGCTCTTCCTAACACAGAGGAGAAACAGTCCAAATGTGAATTTTACAGCTTCCTGCCTCTCAGGGTTTTTTAATTACTTTGACACTCCCAGCTATGAAGCTACTAGAACAATTCTTTACCCTTTTATCTCTAAGAATTGCTTGATAGATCTGGTCTATTTTGCATGGGGAACATTTTCTTAGGGAATAGGGAAGAGAGAGGACATTGATTCTTAGAAGTCCACTCACCACTCTCATCTTCTGAGAGAGCAAGAGTGTGTCTTTTACATCTTTTGACAAGGTGGTGTTAAATCTAATTTCATGAAAGTAACTATGAAAAGGAACACCTCAGAGATAATTTGGTTTTGATCACCAGTCTTGCAAAGCAAGTTTCCAAGTCCCAAAGATAAAAGATACACATCAAACTCCATTAGATAGCAACTGTTTTCTTATATCAATGATGACGAAGTTTCATTGAAAGAGACTTTCATGAAGAGCTCTTCTGTTTTGGAGTAATGTTAATGTACAAATGAGAGAACCTAATCTGAGGTTTGTTTAGCTCTGAAATTAAGGGGTTGGACAGAACTATGTGAAAGATATTTTTTTATTCTCATTATCTCTAATTTTAGCTATAGAAAGCTTTGAGCTACTCAGATGTAGTGGCATCACAGCCAAAAAACAATCAGCTGGATAAAAAATACAGTAGCTCAAGTAAACAAGGAACATTTGCTAGCATGGCTTACTGATTACTTGATACATCATGCAGCTCGAATAACCCCCTGGTGTAATAGCATGATTAGACAACCAGTTCTGGTATAAATTTACTTATGAAGCAGCACTTGCTTGCAATGACTCAAAAGGTGCAGTAGTTTTGAGGTTTTAATGGTATAAACCATTCAGTGGGACTGAAGCCCACTTGCTGATGCAGAAAGTTCGCAAATTCAAGTACTTGGGGGAGGGAGTCACTGGGAGTAACTAGAGACAAACACATCAGTCTTAGGAAACCTCCAGAGCTGAAAACAGCTAGAGGCAGGGAGAGCGTTCATTTGAAGTTCGCCCAGCTCCTGCCCGTCTCTAGGCATCTGCTGCTAACTGCTTGTAGAAAGCAGGAATCTGAGCTCAGTGGACCATTGATCTGAACTGCCGTGGCTGTTCTGATGTAAAGTATAATCAATCAAAACACCCCTCAGTGAGTCAGTAGCCTGCGTTCACTAGGGAGTTTCAAAAGCTCAAATGACTCATAAAATAATTTGGCTTCTAGTTACAAATTAGAATTTGGAGGTAACTATTTTGAAGAATCTCTCTTAACATGGTATGGCCAACCTAGATGCACAAAATAATAACTAGAGGAGAGTAAACAATCTGCAATTAAGTGTTACTAGCTTATTAACATATTCCTAGGTCAAGGTGAGAAATAATAGCAACACAGATGAGAAACAATTTGAATCGTATTAATAGACTAATCTTATTTTCTATTTTGGCTGTTATACTATTAACTTTTATGCTTATCAGTAGGTATTCCTTTTCATTAAGGCTTATCTTAAAAAAAAAACACAACAAAGCTTCACCCCCTTTTCTGGCATCACTACTGAGATTACTATTATGTAAAAAACCTTTGAAGTAATAGAGTAACCTGAGTGTCTTACGCAGCTCAAAATACAGAAAATAACTGCATTCCATGGGAAGATTCCCTCTGCTCCTAAAAATAAGTTGTTGTTGTTGCTATAGCTGTGGCTTACTGTCTTCTATTTTAGAAATAGCTCTAATACAAAAGAATACTTAGAAAATATGGAAAAGAACAAATTACCAAAATAATGCAGGTCTGCAACATATTAATTGAGAGTTACTACCCACACATTATGGAGCTAGTAGCTTTGCTCTCTTAATACATTGTGAAGAAACTGAGAGAAAGTGGATGGGTACTTTTACCTTTTCCCAGTAAGTAACTTGTGTCCAAGAAGTGGAAAAGCCAAAGTGGGTTCGACATTTTGTGTAACTAGCACGCGCTTCACATAACTACATTATTCCAGTTCCAGTCTTCCCTGCCACTCCTGGGAAAACTTTTAAATTACTGCTATTTAAAGTCACTTGTATGACACAAGTAAAAGGAATGCAGAGAAGCAGTGTTTCGCTTGATTACAGTTCCTGCACAGCGTCTGCAGTATTCAGCATTATCGCATTTCTTACGCTTTGTACTACCTTTCCTTACAGTAAACAGAGCCAGCATTTCCTCTGTCCTCAGAAGACCTCTAGAAAGCATTTGAACCGCTTATTCAAGCAACATCGAGAGAGAGAGAGGATCGTTTATGCAGCTGGTGAGTGGCAGTGGGTCCATCTGTGGGGCGGGCAGGTCTCCCATCCCTCCCTCAGGCCAGGCCACCTCAGCCCGCACAGGGGCAATTGCAGGCATTTTAACCTTCTCAGGTTAAAACGCACCTATATTTTAACCTAAGAAGGTTAAGATAGTATCTCGGGTGAATGGGTTTTGGTATTCTGCAAGCAGTAACCACGGTGCTGCTGCCCCAAAATGAAACCCAGGGCAGCTCTTCCCTGAGGCCCTTTGACCCTGTGGGGACACTCGGTGGCCCCTGGGAGAAGACCACGTGTGGGCACTACTGCATCATCGCAGCCTTACATCCCTTTAGATGAATTAAAAGCCAGAAAACAAGCAGTTTACA
>NW_009737768.1:0-1287 GCF_000703405.1 Apaloderma vittatum | reverse complement strand
AAAGAAAGGAAAATATTTAGTTTAAAGACTAATCTTCTCTTCACATGCAATGTGAAAAAAAACCCAACCTGAGGAACATAATGTTCTCAAGGTCCACTTAAAAAATAACACAGGCTGCAAGTAAAAACCTGGAGAATCCAGAGAAAAAGTAAAAGAGGAGAGAAAACAGAGCACAAGAAAGGCTCCAGCTCTTCCTGAACACGAAGGGATCCAGAAAGGATTGAAACCACAGCAAAGAGCTGAAGATGAGGAAAGCCACAAGAGTGTTCTGAGCATGGTGTCTCCACTCGAAGCAGATCAGCAGCACCAATAGATAATTGCAGGGTGAAATTCTTGACATGTGTCATGGTACTCAAGCTCCTCACTGGAGCCTTTCCTCCTGCCAAAAAACAAAATAGATGCAAACATGATCATGCATTAAGGTAACCTGCTGATCAGGGAAAGAAAAAGGATTGAGTTAGACCTTGAACTCCTGCTAAGCCAGGAAGATGAAAAGTCCATGCCAAAGGACATGAGCGGAATGTTGAAGAACAGATGGGCTGGGAGGAACAATGTGGGTGTAAAACTTGAGCAAAACTTATGCCAAGGTAGCAAAGTTTGGAGAGGAGAGAAGAAGGTCTTTCCATCAGGTTTTGTTAGCTGCAGGGTTAAGATTTGAGTCCTTACTCTGTTTGACCTGGTACAAGCCAAAGGCAGTCAGGCATCAACAAGATCAAGATGTTTCTTCAATTTTAGTGGTAATCCTCCATTTACGTTTCTTGAAATTTTCCTTTTCATTGTGTCAAGAAGTAAATGAAAGTGTTACAGCTCGCTTAATCTCAGAAGTTGAAGAAAATGTCCTTTAAACAGGCCAAGGAAGAATCGTAAGTGGAAAAAAAGAAGAGACGTTGAACCGGGAAAATATACAAGCCCACTTAGATTAGGATTCCTGTGGCTTTTGCGAGGTTTCATACATGCTTGGAAGATCATGTTGGAGCACTCTCCTCAAAGAAGAGACCTCTCCTGACCCATCACCAGCTCATGTTGCCCTCCAAAAGACAGACCTGAGAGGCAGGTTTGGGGAGGAAGGATGCTGCAATCCACCATCTGCAGGTGCCAAATGCCTTTAGAAGGCTAGAAGGATCTTCTGCAGAGAAACTTCCACTGCATCGCACCTTTGGGGTCTGGGTGTGAGTGCTCAGCTATGCCAGATCCTCCATGTGGGACTTGAGGGGCTGGCTGGAAGATCAAGTTCTGCACAAGCAGGTTTTCTGCACAAGAACATCTTTGGGTACCTCTGGATGAGGT
>NW_009737767.1:0-2602 GCF_000703405.1 Apaloderma vittatum | reverse complement strand
GGGGGGGCAGGGAAACTCATATTTATGTATTGAAACTGAGAGGGAAAAGCATGTTATGGAAAAAAGTTGCTAGTAAGGAGGTAATACCCAACTCACTGCAGAGCAATTATAATGCAAGCATTTTCTCTCAGGAAGAATGAGACTATATTTTTCAACTTTGTATTTCATCTGCTGTTCTCTAGGATCTTTCATCCCTAATTTCTCGTTTTCCTGCAGATCCTTACTTCTTTTGTCTGATTCCTTACTCTTTGTAACTTCTCTTAAAACATCACTCAGTCTATTCTTGGAATCCATGTAACGCTCGCTCCTGTTCCCCTTGACAATAATGTGTTTTGTTTCAACAGAAGCAAACTGTTTTTCTGTTTCACGTGTTCCCTGTTTACCAGGATATCTAATCACTGCAGTTATCATCGCTGCTCGTTCCAAGCCCTGTTTTGTCAGACGGTGCCCTGAGCCCTCTTTTCCTGAAGAGAAAACGGCCACTTATTTACAAACCATCCTAGCCCTGCCAACATTTCCTGTGCTGTATCAACTTAACTCTATTTTCTGTTAATTTCTGTCCATTGTAAGTTCACATAAGTCCTAGCTAACATTTGATTTGTATCCAAATCCTGAGCGAAGCGAGCAAGAAGTGATTTGACATAAGTTTTCAGTAAATGATCATATTAATTGGGGAGGTCACGTTAAACAGACAGAAGTAAGGTCTCCAGAAGTTGCTGCTATAATAAGATTTGTAAACCGTATGGTATAAATAAATGTGAAATTCTGTAAGATTTGGTCCTATCCATTATCATCTCTATTTTTAAACTAATAAGAGGAGATGTAGAAGTTGTGTGGAGTATGTTAGGCTAGAACTGAAACAGTCTTTTGATCCAGGTGGTAAAATATTGTATCATTCCAAAAAGCAATGAGATGTATTTCAAGAGAGAGACTAGCAAGAATTCTCAAGTTTAGATAGATTGATTTCAGCTCATCTAGCAACGTGGTTTGATCTAATTGTCTTTTTATTGCTCTGAACATCCCTGAATTATGCAGAGAATTTGGGTTATGTGATTTAGTGTTGGATTAAAAAATGTCACAGCTTAACTTTCTTTAACATAGTGTAGAACTTTGTTCACAGTCAACGAAGTTCATTATTTTTTTGTTCAAAGCCCAGCTGCAGGCCTGGAGCATTTCTCATAAATATCAGGAAGTACCCGAAGCCACAGTCAGGATTAAAGAGTTGATCTGAACCTTAGATCTCAGCTTTAAAGCTGTAATGTACAGTGAATTTGGTTTCATGGTAAAGGAAATGGTAATTGCTGAAGTATGTTTTCTTAAGTTGCAAAATCATTTTTGAAATGTTTTCACTGAAACCTCTCCCAGCGTTCTGCATGAGAATGAGCGGACTCGCGGCGCAGCGTTGGTGCGTGACCACAGCCCTGTCTCTGTGCCGGTGACACAAACAGACAAAACCAGGGCTGTGGTCACGCACAGTGCATTGAAATGGTTGATTCTCTTCCCTAGATAGCTACTCCTTTGTGCACAATAGCAGACCCCCAGTGACAATTTAGGGGGCTATCTAAGCAAGAGAATCAACCATTTCAATGCACCGTTCCAAGACTTTCTTCTGCAAGATGGGTCAAGTTCTTGGTTATCTGGCAATAGAGAATGCAGAACACAGATCCACACAAATCCATCAACACAAGTGATGTCCTTAGTTACAGAAGTGCAGAGTAAATTCCTCGCTGTAGTGGTAAGATACTAGAAAAAACACTGTGCTCCTGGCTCACTGCAGATGCAGACTCTGGTCTGCAGGGCTGAAAGGAGTGGAAGAGCACAACTAAGTACCAAAACATGTTTCTGCACGTCTTTTACACCTGGGTAGCTGCAGCAACCAAACCACACACCCTGTATTCTGTTTCTGTAGCACTTTATTTAATCTGAACATTTTATTGCAGGAGGGGAACTGTCTTTATTGTATTTACAAGGAAAATAAAATACGAACATTTTGTGCTCCCTGACCTTTTTCAACTGATGTTGCATTTAAACATGTACTTCTTTCCACAAGTGACAGCATTTACTCATATTCTACTGTTTCATTCATATAAGTGATCCAGATAAACATAATTCTTAAGACCGACCGCTGCACACTTGAAAATTTGGCTTTCTTGGGTACTTCATGTAGCAGATGTAGAAGGTACACATCATGTAACACTTCTCAAATAGGAAGCAGGGGCAAAAGTTATTATCTCCAGCCTTTGTAAGCAGAGACGTGTCTGTTTTCACAGTTCAAATGAATTTATCACATGTCACCTATAAAGGCAACAGGTTTTAGTTGCAGTGCCTGTGAATTCAGTGTTGCAATAATATCCAAGCATGGATGAACATTTAAGGCTCTGCTGACCCACCCTCAATTCTGTGGTATTCCTATAGATGGATGCTTTAAGATCCTGGCCGGCAGCTGTAGAATTCTGTCAAGGATTCACAGTTTTCAGAAATTTTGCTAGATTATGTCATTGTGAGAGTCTCTTATCTTTTCCTCCTATATTTGATTGTCAAAACCTGAAGTTACTTTTGTCATTGTCAGGCTTTGACCCTGGCCAGCAGCCAGGTACCCACA